>NC_060902.1:16061772-16256772 GCF_014805685.1 Silurus meridionalis
CAAGTGTTCAATACAATGAAAACATACTTGTTAAGAAAATCTATTTAACAATTTGACCTTGTTGTGATTTCGGCCCTTGGATGGATCAATTCCAAATCTGTTCATCCGCTGGGTGCAACTATAATTCCACAGAAATCCTACAAACCTCCCAGATATATCGTGTGAAATAAAAACTCGGACGGACAAAGTGATTAGAAGGAACTTCTGAAAAAAGCATCAGAACCTCACTTCCTTCTATATAGGACCTGTACAAGAAACTTTGCCTGTACAGCATTGAAAAGATATTCAAAAGATCCCACCCACCCTGCCCACAGCTTGTTTAAACTTCTGCCCTGTGGAAAACGTAATACCCTCTCTGACAATTCACTCAACTCACTTTGACAATACTGGAAACCCCTCTTACCCGTCATGACTTTAACGGCTGAACCGCACACAATCTCGTATAGTGCATTAACCAGACCAGTCATGTGCCATATCTATTCATTCTCATCTCTAAAGCATTTTCACAGCTTACATTCTTGCCACTTGTGCACCAAACCCTACAACATTATCGTTAATCGCGCCTTGTTTTTTGTTCTGTTCGTGTGTCTATTGTGTCATCTATGTGTATTGTTTTATTGTCTAGTCTACTGTCTATTGTGCTGTCTATTTGTGACCTGTCTCGGCTGCTGACTGTTATACGCTAGATCTGTACATTGCAGCCTTTGGAGAAATTTTGTTCTGCTTTGTGCCTTTGCTGCCCGGCTGAATGATCAAGTTCACTTTGACTTGACAAGCTGAAAACAAAGCCTTCCGTACTCGATAGACAAGGCATAAAAATGCAAAGATATTGTAAATTCCTGTCACTTTCTGAACACACAGAGATTTGGCCATTTACAGCCACAGTCCTGGAGCATACCAGTATCAGTCTTGTACTTTTGCTCATTTGGCTGTGAGGATACTGAGTAGGTGAGGGTTCCAGGTCTTCCTAAAAAAACAAAAACAAAATCGGCAGCATGGTCTAGAATGGCTTCAGACGCTTCTAAAGGCGTCAAGGCCTAAACACCGGAGCAACCAGATTGGGGATATTGGGGGGGTTCTTTGTAGGTTCCAACACAATTCAGGTTACCCAAAGTAGTGTATTAACTTTTAAGATCAGTGCTCGAGGCTCCATTAGGACTTCATAGGCCAAGAAACAAGAGACTCCCGCTGATCCCTTCATCCTCCAGGATACGCATAGCCAGGGAGCAAGAAGAGAAATAAAGGATAACAAAATAAGAGGCTAGATGAGCATGCTAGATGACAGATGGCAACCTCCGAAAGAATCCGAGCTGAAAACGTCGGATGGATATTAAAAGAGGAAGCACAGAAAAGAATGAAGAAGAGAGATTGCCACAGAGGCCACGGTGTCTGTTCTGATTTATTCTCCTCCTCTAAATCTGGCGTCTCCCATCACACTCCTCGCAAACACCCACGTTTTCTATCAGCCTCTGGTTCCGATGAGAAGCCTCCTCCTCCTCCAAAAAAAAAAAAAAAAAAAGATGAGCTCCAGTGATTACAAGCACAGACAGTTTTCTAATTATTCTGTCAAACATCAGTGCGGGAGGCTGAAGAAGCTTCCTCCAGGCCCTGATGGACGCTGTAATCACTTCTGCACTCCCGAACAGAGCTGCCATCGCATGTAGGACGACAGGTCCAGACAGGCAGCCGTGCCAAAAAGTGTCTGTGGAAATGTGGAATTTCTTTTTAAGCTGATAGAAGCCAAACCCCCGAACCGCATGAGATAGTGCCGAGTTTATGTGGTTCGACAAAAGTCGTCAACAACTGCGAGGAATCGTGTGTGGGCTGCTTCGGTGTTTAATTACCCAACTAACAACGCTATTCTGAGAGAGTACAAAAGAGAGATCCTGCACTCGTACGATGTCTAGAGCATCAAATTCGAATGTTTTAATACATGCCGATAAAATTTGAGTGCACCCAAGTGAGGTTGTAACAAGAGATCAAGTCTCGTGCTAATCAGAAATAAGCCTTTTTTCCCCCCACTTTATTAGTTTTACACTGGGAGGTATATTTACACACTACATCGAAGAAAATGCTAATCAGCCTCTTTGGCCCCATAGAGGAAACCACCCAGAGGAAATCTAGGGAGACCATGCAAACTCTGGATCCAAATAACCGTGAGTGCACATGTCTGTAAAGATTATGCTGTGTTTTTATTTTACCTTCTATAAAATAACATGTTAAAGAACTAAACTAACCCTGTCAGGAAGTTCCAACAGTTTAACATCTCCCAGGAAAACCACGACAAAACGAAAAATTCCTTTAGCCACGTTCCTGCACAGCCGGCATACATGTGATGGTCATGTGACCTAATAATAAAGGTCAAAACCATCATTTTCAACAAAAATCATGGGTTAAACACAATTTTTCCCACGTTTTCCTAGTAATCTCATCTCCTTCTATCCGAATAGTATTTTAGACAGAAATATGAGATCCGGCCCTCAATGTGCAGTCAAGTGCATTCATCAGGTCATTCACAGACAGGAAATTCGGCTTCCAGATCCAGGATCCGATTATCTCGGTCACCTTCGATGCGGCCCCAACGGCAGCTGGCAGGCCGGTGAGAAATAAGACGGGAAGTGTCGGAGGAAGACGTGTTTAATATCTCACCTCCATCTCGACTCGATAGAAGGGTCGAGATGAACACTGGAATTGCATGAGGGAATAGCACCACCAACCTGGTTCCTAACACTCTTCCGGTCTCCTTGCTCCGTAGGCATGGGAACCTCTGACACAGGCGAGAATTTAACGTGAGAATTTAGTGCAATTAAACATGAAGGTGTAGAGAACGAACTCGAGCTGGGGATGAAATTCCAGGTAGACTGATGCAATCGGAGGCACGTTGCTCGCAATGATTAACTCGCAGAATGGATGAAACTATAAAAGAAACTATAAAAAGAAAGAAACAAGAAGGAAGAAGGTACGAAGAAGAACATCATGTTGTACAATATAGGTCCTTTCGGTGAAAAGAAAATCCCAAAGTTGGGTCAAATTCCCACGCAGTGGCCAGCTCATCCAATTACACAGCAGTTCCCAATCAGTAGGGGGGAAACACTAGAACCTTTTTGAACTCCTGTTCATGCCACATCACAGGGAAGATTGGGTGGAAAAGTGTCATCCCTCCTCTTACCCATGTTTGAGCCCATGAACACTCATGATTGACCCTTTGAGTAAAACACCGTTTCTCCCATTCACAGAATACAACCTATTTGGATGCCCAGGCTTCCTAGTCATGGATTACTCAAATTAGATGGCAAAGTCAAGATTTCCAGACCACTCCGTTTGTTACAGGCAAGTGTAAGGAGTTTGATGAGGGCTAAATTGTGACTGGGTCAGAGCATCTCCAAAAGTTACAGCTCTTGTAAGCTTTTCCCAGTCTGTAGTGGTGAGTATCGAACAAAGGTGGTCCAAAAAAGGAACAGTGGTGAACTGATGCACGTCGGGAGGCTGGTCCGTGTGGTCCGATCCAACAGACGAGCTCCTGTACAGCACATTGAAGAAGAAGTTAATGCTGTTAAAGGTCAGAACTGTTTTGACCTCAATGGGGGGAAAACAACACAATATCAGTCAGGTGGTCATAATGTTATGCCTGATCAGTATATAATACCCAATAAAAATACCCCATTCTTAAATAAATCTTGCTGTTCAGTAGGTTTTGATCAACTTAAACCAGTAACTGTTTTTCACGGTCAACTAACACCCCCAGATTTATCAAGACCTACCCTAAATATATAAAATAACAAATATCGATATTCGACCATAAAGCCTTAAAACTGCCTGGTGAGCCAGAAAAAAGTACTCTTCACTGTAGAGTCTAGGCCTGAGCTAACAGCATTCTTAACCCCTTAACCCCTTGTTTACCCACTGAAGGCAATACTGCACTGCTGAGCCACAGACACTTAGTCTGGAAATTACTGGTGCATAGGTACAATTTTTTCCAGTAAAACCGATCAATACATTTCAACGCATTTATAGACCAAGTCTTCAAAGTGACTGTATTGTATATTGACTTAGGCAAAATGTTCGAATGTTAGTGGGTGGGTAAAAGTTTCACTGCCCCATCTGAAAGCAATATTCTGGTGAAAAAAGTTGGGAACAATAAGGTACACAGGGGGGGAGCATGCTTACAGGAAAAAAGAATCAATGATGGCATAGTGTGATGTGGCCGGACATGCAGAGGAGTTCATTATTTTCCCAGCACATCCTGGTGTATTTTCGTTCCCTAATACCACAGCGGTTCGCCAAATAAATTTTCTTTTGAAATCAATTTTTGTGCCCTTCTGATATCGCAATCAATCGAATGCCTCCCCCACAGACAACGTACCTGCCGATTCCAGTTTTGCCTGAACTCCCAAATGCGGGGACGAACGCAAATTCGGTTCACGGTTCAAGCTTACGCTTCGTTCATCTCTTTGTGGCACTGTTCTATTTCTATACATGATTAGGTCTGATTTGACAGATTTTCTCCAATTGCATTTTTACACAGGACACAGAGGAAGCCTTACCTCACAATGCGGCCGGTTGATTAAAGTGGGGCGGGGACACGTCAGTAAACATGACTGTTCCTTGGCATGCTGTTATTACATGACAATTCTAGTGTAATATATAGAAAACATACAGTATATCAGGTACCTTAAAAACAAGCTTTTTAACAGGCTATTTATTCTAAACACTAATAAAGTTTCCCAAGTACATTCAAAATTTAATTCTGCATGTTGTTGCATTTCCTGTATGCCCAAGCGAGGATACTGCAATTTGACTGAATAAAGTAAAGTTGCTTATTACTTGAGTGTACATCACAGCACGATGAAATACTTCCTCCGCATATCCCAGCAATGTTAGGAAGCTGGGGTCAGCCATGATACAGCTCCCCTGGAGCACAGAGGGTTAGTACGAGACTTGCTCAAGGGGCCAAGGGTGGCAGCTCGGTAATACCAGGGTTTAAACTGCCGCCCTTCCGATGAGTAACCCAGAGCCTTAACCGCCTCCCTACCTAAATGGGGTAAATATGGTGGAAGGCAGAGTTTAATGCATGGGCACGTACAATGTGAACTTCTCAAGCAAGTTATGTAGAGTGGCCAGTCAGTGGCTCTGATGATGACATCATGTCCCATATAAAGTGGGCGAAGTAAGAGGTTTTTAATCCATAACAAGCTGTGGTATTTTAATCCATAACACAGCTTTTAGCATTAAAATGATTATAACATAAGCTGGGACGACTTGCAGGAGTTGATCTTGTGCAGCACAGGAGTTCGGGAATTTCTCCTTTACAGATGATGAATTACAGCAAGCGAAACACATGACCTTAAGAGTCAATCACTGTACTGCACAGAACAGCAGGAATGTATGAAAATAATAAATTAAAATAAATAAATAAAAATTGCCTTGAGTTCTACACCCATGTTCTTCTTGGGTGCCGGATTCAGACCTAATCAAACGTGCAAACCACCTCGGAGAATCCCAGTAAACGAAAGGTAACCGTGTTCTTGATCCGTTTGTTGTAGAGAAATTCCATTCCCATGTTAGTAAAAGTCTCCAGTGGAAATAACACAACCAACACAACAACCCTTTTCCCAAATCTACAAAAAACTACACACTCAAACACCTAGTGTACAGCAAAAGTATTCCACACCAGTACCTCGGTTTTAGCATTTTAAAAGCTATTAGCAACTTTAGTTTTTTCCCCTCTCCAAGTACAAGAGCTAAAAGTAGAGAAAGGAAAAGAAAAAAAAAAAAAAAGAGAGATGAGACGTGGGACGTTTCAGATTAGCAGCCGGGTAATGAAAAACAATTGTGATCTCGGTGGTCTTTCCACTGCAGGAGTAAAGCGAGCTTCAAAATCAGACATGCGCCTCATCTGAGATGAAGCCTCCGAAAAAGCCAATTACACCCACAATAATACCTATGAAGCGCTCTCAACACGGATCAGTGATCACACACACACACTTACACACACACACAGAGAAAAGAAAAGTCTGAGTATGAAACAGGAAAACAGACGGCTTCAGACAGAACAGACCGACTCCAAAAACAAAATAAAAAAAAAAAAAAAGACCCCATGACACTCGTGACACCTGGGATCCATCTCAGATCCACAATTCACTTATTAAATCCATCTATCAGAGCGGCGTCGCTATAAATCATTAGCGAAATGATGGATTGAGCAGCAGACAGGGAGGCAGACAATGATCTAATCTCCAACTCTAATCTCAGAAACGGATGTGTGAATGATTCGAGATCTTGAATCCGTTTAGAGATCTTTTTTTCCCTGACACCAGGATCAAACAAGGACTGCGGAAGGAGATCGGAGTCGAGGTGGGGTTTCCCCCTCCCAGCCGAGTTTCAGAGGACAGGGGAAACGTGCAGAATCCAGAATCTCGTCTCCAAATCTTGATATGCAGAGTCTCGTCTCTTCAGATTAATAAATACAGAGATCCAATGCTTTAATAGGGTTCCTTCATCCTCTTAGTGAGAGAAAGATAGCCAGAGAAGTGTAAACACACACACACACACACACACACACACACACACACACACACACACACACACACACAGCTCCATCTCTCGAAGCGCCATCAGTCATAAACAAACCACTCCTGCAATTCTTCCCCTGCTGAGAGCCTGTAACTCAATCCAACACACAGACAAAACAAAACACCAACAAACACACACTACAGGTCTAACACAATGCAGCTATCTGTAACACAAAACACACAAAAATAGACAGTGTGTGGGTGTGAATTCTTCAGTTCTGGCTCTGACAGTTCCTCGGCCTCAGCTACATCAATCCAGTTCAAAATCCACTAGATGTTGGAGGCACACAATTTTATAGAACGTCTTTGGATGAAGTAGAATGAGATTTTCCCTTCACTTGAACTAAGAGACCCAAAGCTGTTACCGCTTTTAAGATCTGCTTTCCATAGGTTGAAGTGGAAGATCTCCTGCTATGGAGCTCTGACCTCAGCCCTGTGGATGAATGAATCTCCACAAATCTCCACAAACTAGGACTAAATGTGGAATGGGATGTTCAAAAAGGTCATACTAACCTGGTGATGGGGTGCAAATGAAAAAAAGTATAGTTAGCATTACATCTGATCTAATTAGCATTGGTCCTAGAGAGATTTGAATGAGATTTTTTTTCGCAAGAAAATGACTTCAACGATGCAAAGTTTAGGCGTCATGTCGACTTGTTAGCATACACGTGTAGGCTCGCGGATTTTCTGTGCTATTCTACAGGAAACCTATCAAAAAATCAGATGTCAAAAAAAAAAAAAGAAGCTCTAAGTTGAAATGTACTCGTACCTGGTTAAGACAGAGGAGGGGAAGCCTTTCAGGAGGTTTTGCAAGTCAGAGAGATATGATGGTGCGTAAGCGCTCGACGAGGGTTGCGTATGTTGCGCACGTAGCGGCTCCGCATCGACACCCCGAGCACGTAAGGCCACGGTAATTACATCGCCAGCTCTGATATTTTATCCACTGTGAAACGGAGCATTTGATTGAATTACAGCACACGGGACCTCACCCGGACGGCTTTTTCCTTTTTTTTTCTTTTTCTAGATCGACGAAGGTTTACCTACATGCAGACGCGTTAAACTAGCAAAAGTTTAAAAAAAATTAAAAATTATTAATCCGCTTTTCTTCCTTTTTTTTGCTCACGTGACTTTCTCTTTCAAGGCTGATTCAATACCTTGACATTTTATCTGCACCTTTGGGAGGTGTTTATTCCACGTAAAAAAAATAATAAAATCCTGCTAATTTATCATTATTATTATTATTAGCATTATCATCACTCGGCAGCGGGAGACGGCGAGGAGTCTGCACGCAAGGCCTTTGCGTAACAGGAATACTAGTGGGGGGGAAAAAAAGTTGTTCAAACAAGCTTGAAGTTTCAGCTCCCTGAGCATCCTTGGGTGTAAATTTTTAATGCTACACCGGCGCTCGGAGGTGTGGAGACTCTCAGGCCAGAGGAGAAGCGATCGACCGCTAGGTTCTCCTACAAGAGGGAAATGAGGTAGGGAAGGTTTTTGATTGTAGACTTTGCTGTCTGTCCTCCTTCCAAAAAAAAAAAAAAACGGCTAGAGAAAAGAACAACGGGAATCCGTCTGAAGCGACTGGTTACCTGTTACCTGGGACAAAACTTCTGTCCTCCAGAAGTGTAGGAGAAAAGCTCAATTAACGCACCCCAAATGTCTTCACGCTCATCGATCTGCCTGGAATAAAGCAAAACAGGCATCCAGGACGCTTTCAATCGGTCCTCGTTTCCTGAAGGCCAAGCTCGGGTTCGCGGCGGGGAAAAATCCATGATCGACGGATGGAAATAACCAGCGTGAATACGCAAACCAGCCGAGAGGCATTTAGTCCCGCTCGCTCCCACGCAGGCCTCGGAAATGCCACGGAGCTCCGAGGACGGGTCAATCGTACGGATCAGCAAAAGGCAGGGAGGCGTTCGTTATGATTCAATCGCTTCAACAATTAGTCTTTGAGATGAAAGGATAAAAAAAAAAAAAGCACTGTCAAACACATCTCCCAATGCCTGAAGGTCCAGTCTGAGAGAGTGCAGTCTCACTTTCATCTCAATTCATAAATCTTTTTGTAATATATAATGTGTGAATTATTTTTTACCTACAATTTCTTGTGAGGAGAAAAACAAAACAAAAAAAAAGAAAAAAGACACATGACACCTGACACATCTGGCCATATGCACAACCACCAACAAGCTGCCCACTCAATACACCTACCAGGAATAACTTTAGGACCACCTGCCTAATACTGTGTTGGGTCCCCCTTTTGCCGCCACAACAGTTGTGACCCATCAAGCATCAACAGAATTAACAGAACCACATGGAGCTGAAAAAAAATCAGGTCTCCCAATACTTCATATAGTGTACATTATATATGTACATACGTAATACTGTATGTGTTTTTCCAATGTGCATCCACTACACCGACAATATCGCCTGGATGCTCGGATGTGCTGCGTTCAGCCGTTTCTCTCGTCTGAAACGATCACAGATACGAGGACCGGCACGAAACCCGCGACAGCTGGGCTTGCCGACCTCCGATTACTGTATAAACCCATACGCAATGTCATTTTTCTGTGGAATTCTCCTGACGTAAGCACAAGCAGCGGGTCAGCCTCAGCCTCAGCAGCTCTCTCGGTCACAGATTGAGAACAGAAACGCATGCACACTACAAAAAAAAAAAAAAACCTACAACGTAAGCAAGCAAGATAAATTCCTATATATGTATTTACTTCATTAAATTATTTATTGATCAAACTGCACCATGTTTTTCCTCAGTCATCTGTTTCAGACTGTCCACAGGTTTTTATCTTATTTCTATTCGGGGTTTTCACCAACCTGTGATTTTGGAGTTTTATCTCTGAGCGCCTCAAGGACCTTCACAGTCGTCCAGGGCCATTTTTTTGTTATCTTGGCTGTGTCCTGTTGGAAAATGAACCATCACCCCAGTCTGTGGTCCAGAGTAATTTTTAGCAGGTTTTTTATCAAGGACTTCTCTGCCCATTGCTGCATTTATCTTTCTCTCGATTCTAAACAGTCTCCCAGTTCCTGCTGCTCAAAAACATTCCCACAGCATGGTGCTGCCACCACCATGCTTCACTGTAGGAGTGGATAAGGAAGGGCTTCCGTCTGGCCACTCTACCATACAGGCCTGATTGGTGGAGAGCTGCAGAGATGGTTGTTCTTCTGGAGGTTATCCTCTCTCCACAGAGAAATGCTAAAGCTCTTTCAGAGTGACCAACGGGTTCTCTCTTACCTCCCTGACTAATGCCCTTCTCCCCGAACGCTTAGTTTGTCCTGGTGGTTCCAAACTTCTTCAATTTATGGATGATGGAGTACACAGTGCTCATTGGGACCTTCAATGCTGCAGATCTATGCCTCATTACGATCCTGTCTCGGAGGTCTACAGTCAATTCCTTGGACTTCATGGTTTGGTTTGTGCTCTAAAATGCACTATTAACAGTGGGACCTCATATAGACAGGTGTGTGCCTTTCCAAATCATGTCCAATCATCTGAATTGACCACAGGTGGACTCCAATCAAGTTGTAGAAACATCAAGGATGATCAGTGGAAATGGATGAGCTCCATTCGAGCTCAATTCGAGTGTCATGCTGAAGGCTGTGAAAACTTACATACATGTGATTATTATTAACTATTATTTTAAATTTGCAAGGATTTTATCCCCTATCAATTCATTAATTAGTCAGAATATTCTACATACACTAATCTTGTGTATACAAGATTCCAAAATTATTGGCACCCTTGGGAAAGATTATGGGGGAAATAATATAGTCTGTGTGGATAAATCAAAATACATTTGTTTACAAACTGACAAACTACTGTTTTTCTTGAGACAACAGCCTAAAGTCATTCAATTCCATTCTCTCTCTCTTTCTCTCTTTCCCTCTCTCCAGCAGTCTGCTCTTTATTGCCAGTATAACGTTTGTTGTTATGTTTTTCACTTTTATTTAATGCTTGTATTAGCGTTTTGCCTATTAACTGCTTAGTCAATATTACACGTGAAGCAGCCAATAAAAGCTCATTAAACAAGAGTCGGAAAACAAAAGAAGGAGGGAGAGAGAGGAAGGAGAAGAAAGACAATAAGCTGAAAGAGAGAGAGGTCGGATAGGGAATTAATGAATGAAAGTCATTCTGCATATATAATTGTCTGCATTCTAACCCTGATCATGATTCTTGGCTTCTTCAAATAATTAAACATAATCGACAGTAATAATGGTGAGTTTAGTTAAATTGGGCTAATTGGCTAATGTATGCTGAGCCCATATTGGTTTTTAATTGCTAACATCCAGCGCATGGAGGCCCAGACAGTGAGTTTCACAGTGTATGGGAGATTTTCATGATTTCGTGTTGAGTTTAATTATGTATAGTTTCAGAAATAAACCTTTAATTAGGTGGACCATTTCAGAAGCACGAACAACTACGTTCAATAATCGTTAAATAAAAGAGAACAGGGGTACGAGACAGAAGGAGACCGAGGGGAGAGGTTAGGTCGAGGAGATCTGTGTTCTGTGGCCATGTCCTACACCGCACACACTGATCGATCTGGGAAGAATTTCTGAGTTGGGGAATTATTGGCTCAGAGTCGTGCTGCGTTTGTGTGTGTAGCGCACACACGCTTTCTTCTGATTCATGCTGATAGGACCTACCATTAACCTAAATAAGATCCTAATGACCACATTCAGTATTATAAAGTGCAACCAAATAGTCCATAATCAGTGGGTGTGTCTTTAAATGCACATATGCAAAGGAGAGTGTATAGGAGGGGGCGTGTCTTTCAGCCGAGATGGGCATACCCCGGTGTAAATATGCTAATTAGGGCAGTTTGAGTTGGGCGTGCCTTTCAATTTGCTTATGCAAATGAAAGTGGCTCAAACTAGGTGTGGCTTTAATATGCATATGCAGATTAAAAGTGGCTTTAGTGGGCATGTCTTTCCGTGTACATAGACCAAGTTCTTAGTGGGCGTGGCTTTCGGTCTACATATGCAAATAAAAGTGCCGGAGTCGGCATTACTCTGTTGATGGGATGCTTGTTTGAATATGCTAATTAGGATGGTCCTAAGTGGGTGGGACATTCAGCCCAAAACTGGGTCTCTCTGAGTGGGCATGCCTCAATGTAAATATGCTAATTTGAGTGTTCCTAGGTGGGCGTGTCTTTTAATGTGCTAATGCAAATGAAAGTGGCTCTGAGAAGGCGTAGCTTTCAGTTTACACATACAAATAAGAGTGTCTCAGAGTGGGCGTGTCTTTCTGTGTACATATGCCAATTAGGCTGGTTCTATGTGGGCATGACTTTAAATCTACATATGCAAATGACAGTAGGTCTGAGTGGGTGTGCCTTTCAGTGTACTTATGCAAATGAGAGTGGCTGTAAGGGTGTGGCTTTCAGTCTATATATACGTATACATATATACACACACCATATAGAGTACTTGCATAAAAAAAAAAAAAACAATCAGTGCGCACACGCACAAATGTAAACATAAAATATATATATACTGTCACTATCGAGCACGCAGACGCACAATTTCTATTTGATTAGCTGTGCTGATGACGCCCTTTCATGAGTGAACAAAAGCTCTGATCTTCAAAGTCATGTTCTTTTTGCGTCCCTGAAATCAAACTGATGCAAAACCCCCTCCACAATAAACAAATCAGCAAATGCACCCCCCATCCCACTTTCCACTGCACTTTTATTTTCCTTCCACTTACCCAAGCGTACCAATGTATATACAGTGTTCGGCCCACTACCCCCACCTTCTTCAGGATAATTGGTCTGTCTGAAAAGATCACAGGTTCTATTGGGCTAAGCGAATATCAAAAAGCCTGTTGTTTAGAGGAGTGCTAATGGAAGAAGAGGTCGCGCTACAGGCGGATGTACTGCAGAGGTGCAAATGGCAGAGACGTTGCTCACAACGTTCACATTCAGCAGGAGCCTCGTACGCCAAAATGAGTCACTCTATGTTCTTATAGGTCTTTTTATGAAGCATGCACAGCAGATGTTTCTAAGAAGCCAGAGGCAAATTTGTGCGGAAAGAAGAAAAAAAAAAACGAAAAAAACACATGGAATGAAGAAGTAGTGACACAATGACAGAGATGAAATGAAAATTGGGTAATGACACAAAGACGCAGCTTAGGAAGTGACACCATAATGCAGATTGGGCAATGACATGATGACACAGCTTAAACATTGACAATAATGCAGCTTGAAATAATGACGCAGTTTGGGTAATGACGCGATGACGCAGATTGAGTAATGACACGATGACGCAGCTTGGGTTATGACATCATAATGCAAATGCAGACTGAAGTAATGACGCAGCTTGGGTAATGACACGATTATTCAACTCGTTTAACAATTCCTGATCAGTGGTGGGGGGGGACACAGATCCGAAGACATGAAGTTGCAGATCAACTAACAAGACATTTGATGCAGATCTGGCTGCCATAACAGAGGAGCAGGAGCCTGTAATTCAGGTGTGTTGAAGAATGGGGATGGCAGATTAGTGCTAACATTAACATATTATTAACAGATGAGTGCACAATGCAGATTAACACAATGCAGTGATTTGCAGCTGCGATACAGGGAGGAGCTGCTGCTCGACAAAATGACTCCAAGTGACCACGGCGCTGTGGTGCACATTTTTATTAGGCGTGGTATTATTTTACAAACAAAACGAGAGGGAAGGGAAAAGATACGCTCATTTGTATGCCCTAACTGGTGGCTAAAATACGGAGGGGAAAAAATATTTTCGGTATTATACCCTTTCAACAACACAAAGTCAGCAGCCGTAGCCAAAAAAACCTAGACAACCTTTTAAAACGTGCCTCCCGCTGACTAGCCAGTGTTTCATGTTCATTGTTTTGAGGTGAACGTTAGCATGTGGGAGCAGACCAACACGCACGTACACGCACGTGCACGCACACGGAGAAACGCCTCCATCGCCACGGCGGGAGTGTGTTGCCCTGTCAATCACGCTCAGCCGCACGTGGGACCGGACGTGTGGAAATGAGCTGCATTACTGAAAGGCAGCCATGTTGGGCGAACAAGAAAAGAGAAATCCTTAAGGTGAGTGTGTGTGTGTGTGTGTGTGTGTGTGTGTGTGACTGTAGTGGTGAGACATCATTTAACACCATCAAACCCTTCATGACAAGGGCACCTGCGTTCCCATCGAGAAAAATGATGAAGTGTGGGTGGGGATGAAATGGAAAATGGTGTGTGTGTGTGTGTGTGTGTGTGTGTGTGTGTGTGTGTGTGTGTGAGAGAGAGGGAAAGTGTGTGGTAATGAAGAAAGCAGAGCTAACGAAACAAATCCTCGAACAATACAACCACTTCTGCTCTCTCCTTAACCTCTATCCATCTGTCTGTTTCTTCACCAAACTCTCTGGAGACAAAACACACACCTCGGTGAGAGAACACACACACACACACACACACACACTTATAAAAACAGATGCACCCACAGGAACAGGACGGGATGTTAGGATGTGCGTGCTCACGAGAGTGTGAAGGCGTGAAGCAGAGACGATGTTCCAACAGGATTTCAGACGGGAAAAAAATATCAGTGAAGACATGTTTGAATTTGTAAGTGAGAGAGAGAGCGAAAGAGAGAGAGAGAGAAAGAAAGGTTTTAATGCTGGAAATGTATTTACAGTGGGAGCGCAAATCGGGTAATGACAAGGTGCCAGCTGAGATAACAATACAGTTCAGAGCTCAGAAGAAAATCAAGATTGCAGATCAGGTAACAGTCGGATTCGAGACATGCACAAAGGGGATGGAATGAACAGTTTAAAAAAAAAAAAAAAAAAAAAAGACAAAGTTCAAATGGTTGCATATATTCAAAATTTGGCACAGATCTGGCAACAACCGAAAAGGAGCTAAATACAAATTTGATAATTGCAAAGGTTGGGGGAACTGGTGAGGTGAGGTCAGGTAATGACACGAGGGACATTGTCTCGCTTTAAAGACAGAAATGCAGTGGTGCAGACTGGGTAATGTCACACTGTGCGGTGAATGAGAATAGATGATGTGGGGTTGAAGATCATGTGGGGAAGCGTAGCTCGGTGGATAAAATTTTGGATGTCTGATCAGAAGGTCATGGGTTCAAATCCGAGCACCACCAAGCTGCCACTGGGCCCTTGAGCAAGGCCCTTACCCCTCAATCGCTCAGATGTATAACTAAGTTGCTGTGGAAAACTTTTCTAACACACACACACACACACACACCTGGAGCTTCCTTATAACCCTCGAAAAAGCACCTCCACACCCGCAGCAGTCACATTGACCCCGTGAAAGTCGCCCATACACTCCGGCTATACCGCCTACTAAAGCAGAACCGGTAGCTACATCGATACAGGCCCTCGTTCTCCGTCTCTCGCTACAACGTTCCTCAGCTGCCGTTTGGCCCAGAGGTGTGTGATCTGTTTCAGCGGGAGGTGAATTGCAAAAGCAAAAAATAAATAAATAAATAAAATGAAATGTTTTATTCATGCAACTTTTAAAAAGACTGTAGGGAACAACTGCCATTCCTGTGGCTCCTTCCTTCCCTCCTTCCCTCCGTCTCTCCCTCAGCGCTCTACAACCAGGCCTGAATAAAAGCCGTTCAGAAATACTGGAACGACAGTGCGCGAGGTCAGGACAGGAAGTTGGGTATGCAAAAAAAAAAAGAAAAGAACTGTGAGCATCTAAGCAGTGTAGAGATGTTAGGGTCACACCACTTCGACCTCCTCAACCGCAACCCCCACCCCCCATGTGGGCCGTTCCAGAAACGGTGCGTAAGCAAATTCTTTCGTTCAATCGTCCCTTGTTCTGTTTCTTTTCTAACTTCCCTTTCTTTCCTTCAACATTTGTTCTCCCTTCACTTCATCATTCTTTTCCCTTCCCCTCTATTCTCATCCTGCGTCTTATCCTCTTCCTCTGTATCCCTCTCTCATCACCTCTCATTTCTAATAACATTTTCCTTTCATCTTCTTCTCATGTGTTCCCATCTCCTCCCTTCGTTTCCCTCCTCTTATCTTAACTTTTACCCCTTGTCTTCCCTTTTCCCTGTCTTTCCCTCCTCACTTTGTCTTCCTTTACCTTCACATCTCTTTTGTTTCCTTAAGATTTTTGTCTTTTATCTTCCCCTAACCTCACTTATCTCTTCCTCACCTCACCTTCTTTCTCTCTTCCTCTCCACTCTCTATCTTCCTCATCTGTAGCCACTTGCCTTCAGTTCACATCTTTCAAGTTTTCCTTTCTTATATCTTGTACCTGCTCATCTATCTTTCTATATACCTCATGTTTTGGCATTTCAATCCCTTCTTTTTTTATCTATCTATCTATCTATCTATCTATCTATCTATCTATCTATCTATCTATGATCAACAGATATATATATATATATATATATATATATATATATATATATATATATATATATATATATATGGGCGGGGCTTGCTAAGGAATCTGAAAAGTGCAAAAGGAACGCTCTTTACAGAGTTTGGAGGGAATGCAAATCCAGATTTTATCCTGTTCGAGAATAATTAACATTCTGATTAAAATTCCCTGCACAGGGGTGAGGTGGCACAGAATGCTTCTGTGAAATGCAAATCCTAAACTGAGAGACCAAGATAAAAAAAAAAAGGGAGGGGGGATAGAGGGGAGAGAGAGAGAGAGAGAGAGAGAGAGAGAGAAGAGAAAAGGTAGACTTGGGGGAAAGGCAGCATCAAATTCGTCATCACTCTGCATCAAAACAGTGGTGTACTATAAATCATTAAAAACCTGCTTAACCATGCACAGCATTCATCTTTGGTTTTGGCCTGTCTGAGAAAATAACGCATAAGACTAATCCTCTGGACAGGATGTAAGAAAAACTCCACTTCCTGTCTCTACTTTTAAGGGTTTTTTTTCACTCCAGTGCTGTGATGGATTTCTGCATGGCAAGAAATAATAAATACACCTTAGCTAGCTGAGCAGAATAATACATCAGCCGGCGAGAGGCTGTTTAAAATTCATCGTTCTCAGAACGGCGGTCGCGTATTAAACCTCGCCGCACGGCCTCGGCAGAGGAAACGCGAAGGGGTAGACGCGGCGACGAGCGTCTCCACGAGCGGAGATGAAGACGTCGACGCGCACGCAGAGCCTGAGCAAAACGAATGCGAGGTGTAGCCATATGTGAGATTGAGGTAAATGTAAACAAACGATTAGCGCTGCCGGATCGTATCAGGCGCCGGGGTAGTGGTGCTGCCAGGATGGAATGTTCCGGATGGCAGCAGACACATGCTTGCTTATTATTTCTCCAGTCTCAGTTTTCTGAGTGCTGAAGAATAACTCTGAATAGATGAGTCGCAAGGAATAATGGAGTGCGTTTGTAGAGAGTCAGAGATGTGAGCGAGGGCTATGATGAGGATCAGCAGCGTTGGACAGGCTGAAGATTGATGTTGAGACGATGTGAGACCTTTGACGTAATTCTGGACTCCTTTAATTAACCATTTAATGAAGCGTTTATCGAAGTGTTCAACATACCGAATTCGAATCTCTCATCTTGCTTAAATGTTAGGAGGACCCATGATCTTAAATGTAATTCTAGTTGTGGCAGGCCATTAGGGCCAGAAAGGGCTTCTCTGTCAAAATCACTGATTTGCGTTTTAATATTTTTCCCCCATGAATGTGTCATAAATTATTCCCAAAGGTCTATTCTCTTCTCTCGCTTGTGCTGCCTCCTGTAGTGTCTCTTTATATTCAAATTTTCTATCCAATTAAATTTCAGACCTTACATCACGTCTTGCCAGTTTGACGCTGGCAAGACGTGATGTGAGGGCGGAAATATCAATGGATAGAAACCAGATGCTTTTCACATTAGGGGTCGCCACAGCGGATTTGTCACGTTTTACGCTGATACCCTTCCTAACACAACCCTCCCCATTTATCCAGGCTTGGGACGTACAATAACGTCGGCATTTTCATGTCCTTTGATTGGACGGTCGGAGAGCGCACTAGTCAGAGCTCGCAAACTGCTTCTTTAGCAAACTGTGCAAAATCAAATATATTGGATTTGATAGCGGAGGTAAGAGATGGATTTGAATGTGGATACAAGGACAATTACAAGATGGACTTTTCCAGAAAAGCGTTTTCTTTTCCCTGTTGAATCTGCACAAAAACACACAATTTGCCTTTCATCGAAATCCACAGAAAAACTGTAATGCACGAAACAAATGCACAGAAAACACCGGGGCACTTTATATTATGAGGTTATATTATATTAAGAGGTCAAATATGGATGCTTCTGTTAGAGATGGTGTATGTGGGCGGTGCAGCTGGGGCTACAGTGAAAGGAGACGTGTTGAATAGAGTTCATCAGATTTCTTGCTTTATTAATACCATTCATTCTCACTGTATGAGATTCATGGCAGCGCTCTGCTATAATGCATTTCTCTAGAATATTGATGGTTTCTATAGACGTGATGTCATAATGATGGTGTTGAGAGGTGGATGGACTCAGGTGGGACGTTAATGAAGGTCTAGGTGTGAAATGCACGGCCTGACTGAAATTTTAAGTCCAATTTATAAAAGAAACATGTCCCTAAAATGTCATTCTGGACTATTAAAAAAAATTAGGTTACTGAAAAGTTATATAAATCTCCAAACGTAATTTTGGACTATTAAAAATTAATATTTAATTGTCTAAGAAGGTTCAGTAACATTTTTATAGCTTATTGTTTTATAGCTGAGCCATTTCTATGATACACGCTTTACCCAAAGGTATGTGGACACCCATAAGTAGCTCTTTTACACAGAAATGGGAGCACATAATTGTATATGAAGGCCCTGTATGGCGTTCCTACAGAAAGTCATGGTGTGTTGGAATTGGAGTAGAAGAACATGAGTTTCCTGCATAGAGATTGACCTTAAATAGTCTCTGATTGTAGCAGAGGAGGTTTTCTTACCTTCGGATCGGCAGTGAGCAGTTTGAACGCAACGTACACCTGGTTCTCCTTCACTCCTCCTCCTAGGTCCAGGAAGTTTGCCGGCTTCCCTCCGTGCAGGTCGATGATATCACACGTCGCCATGGCAAGGCCGGCACCGTTGACTGCAACGGCATAATTCATCATAATAATTAATCATAATTAATCATAATTATCGTAGTCGGTGTGCGGTTTTTCTGCATTATTTTACGATGGGAAATGATTGTTAAAAAAAAAAAAAAAACGGGAGGGGATACAATTTAGGCGCATACAATTTCCTGCAAGCGAATGTATAAACTGCAGGCAGGCCATGCAAGGTTGTGGACCTGGAGAACACTGTATGAAGCAACAATGAGCTGTAAATGTCAAAGCACAGGGTGAAAGAGCACAGATGCAGTCCTGCACACTAACAACACAGAGGCACTCGAGAGCAAAAAATGTTTAGCGGATACAATATAGCAAAACGACGAGCTTTATTCAAGGCAAACGGGATCACGACTCTGAAATAAATGCTAACATAGCAAGAATGGGTAATGAATTGCATTAAATACTATACAAGTATATAAATATACAAGTTTGATTTGTTGCGTAAGTGGCATAAAAAGACACCAGATAACAATACACAGTTTCAAAGTCATTAAATATCTATAATGAAAATCTACTCGTCATTAAATATCAGTGGTTGATGTGATGTTTTCAATTCAGAATATAAAGCAGCATTTGTAAGACGGAGTAGCTTAATCGCAAACATTAAACACCGAACTACGTGAAATAACATCTCGGTTTAACTATTAAATCAAATCAATTTGAAAACGCTAATACGACAATTGTAAAATGAGACAAAAAATTTTATAAATCAAATAGCAAACTCACATTGGAAACATACATAGGTAACAGATGCAGGGAACCTCATACAGGAAACTCAAATAGAAATGTGAATAGGAAACTCAAATAGAAATGTGAATAGGAAATTCACATAGAAATGTGAATAGGAAACTCACATAGAAATGTGAATAGGAACCTCAAATAGAGATGTGAATAGGAAACTCAAATAGAAATGTGAATAGGAAACTCAAATAGAGATGTGAATAGGAAACTCAAATAGAGATGTGAATAGGAAATTTGAATAGAGATGTGAATAGGAAACTCAAATAGAGATGTGAATAGGAAACTCAAATAGAGATGTGAATAGGAAATTTGAATAGAGATGTGAATAGGAAACTCAAATAGAGATGTGAATAGGAAACTCAAATAGAGATGTGAATAGGAAATTTGAATAGAGATGTGAATAGGAAACTCAAATAGAGATGTGAATAGGAAACTCGAATAGAGATCTGAATAGGAAACTCAAATAGGAAAAACACAGGAAAAACACATAGAAAACTCGGACAAAACTTTAAATAGGTAACTCAAATAAACTTAAATAAAAAGCACACATAGGAAGCCATAACAGGAAACTAATACAAAAATGTAAATAGGAAACTTAAATAGGAAACACATAGCAAAACACACAGGAGAAACCCACAAAACAGAAAACAGAAATAGTTAACATGCATATAAAACTCATACATTAAACTCAAAAGGGGAATCTCGTACAGGAAACATCTAAGTTGCTCGAATGACAAACACATAAGAAACTAAAAAAAAAAAAAATTGGAAACTTAAAGAGCAAACCCAAACAGGAATCTCAAACAGAAAAAACGTCTATGGTAAAAAGCCGGAAAAGTACACCAGCAATAAAAAGTCCAAAATGAACGGCCCCATGACAAGTTACACCAACACAAAACTGTATAATTCACAGCAACAGCTACGGAGCATAAACGCATCCTATAGTCCATCAGGCACAAGAAAACAATTAGTCGAGCGAGTACTAACTGTGCAGAACACAAGTCGAATTCTCAATCATCCTGCAAACAGATGGATAAGTGAATTAGATTAAACGCGTACTGGACACCGGCGACAGTAGCAGTTGCGGCGTTAGCTGGGCCATTGAGTCTGCCTAATTAGTCCATGCTGTAACAGAGCCAAGTGTTCAAGTGTTTTCCTGCGGCTAATTCCTGCCTCCCAGACGAAAGGCTGGAGCTTGGCAAGAACTTGAAAAAGGAAAAAAAAAAGAAAAATTGTTCTTTCAAAACTTACACACAAACTGCCACCTTGATGAGTAGGAATACAAGTGTGTGTGTGTGTGTGTGTGTGTGTGTGTGTGTGTGTGTGTGTGTGTGTGTGTGAATGAAAAAGAGAGAGAGTTTTTGTGCGTGTGCACATACACTTGAGTTTTCATGCTTTCTGGCATCTCTTTTGTTCAACACTTTAAAAAAAAAAAAAAAAAAAAAAAAAAAAAAAGGTTTTTATGTCTTTTATGCCTACTGAGAAGCTGCTTTAATGACAACTAGAACAATCTCTCAGCCAATCTGCCCGGTTCCAGGCACTTTTTCGAGGCCTTTCTCTTGCTAATTGGAAGTCGGTGCTTTTGGCAGGTTCCATCAGACGTAGAAACCCATTTGGTAATGCCTTAATAAAGTTACATTTATAAAGATGGGATCTAAATAGAAACGCAGTTCTTTGAAGCAGGCGCTTTGATAACGCCCTAAATGTGTGCTGCTTCTTAAATGGATTTTAGAATCTGGTCTGGAAAAGCGACGCGGGCTTGTCTTTAAAGAGGCTTTCCTGCTTTCACAGAGTCGACAGGTACTGCGAAGGATGTCGCAATATTTTTCAATAAGCCGCGCGACTCACGAAAAAATGAACACCAAACCTGTACAACCGGTGGTCCGTCAGCAGGTTCTGATCCGAGATGAGAATGAAAGGAGAATCTAAAATAAACTCATGTTGACGGTACTGAAACCTCAAGTGCCCTGCTTTATACTTAGATTGGATGGATGGATGGATAAATGGATGGACGGACATTAAAGGAGATAATTGACTGGAACAGGACACAGACAGACAGACAGACGCAATAAGGCAAGCAATACATACTACAAAATACTAAAAATGTAAAGGTAAGTTAAAGAAAAAAGCCTGTGGGGGGGGAAAAGTGTTTGTTGAGTCTTTGCAAAGACTCTCAAAGACTGTTTTATCAAAAATTATTAATTAAAAGGCTTTAATTAATAAATTAAGTAATTAAAAACGGAAATAGTAATAAGAAGTGACACCGAATGTCCATTGGTTACAGTTCCATCACTGTTATTAACTCTGCATAGGATGTGCAAACTGTTCAGCTGTTTAAACAGAAATGTAACACACTCACCAAAGCAAGCGATGTTGCCATCCAGGCCGATGTATTTGAGGTCGTATTTGGCCGCCTCGGTCTCTGTGGGGTCGCTTTCGGCCGTGTTGTCCATGGCGAAGACGTTTTTCTGCCGGAACTCGGCGTTGTCGTCAAAGTTGATTTTGGCGTCGAAGCACACGACTGAGAAAAGGCATTAGAGTCGTCGTTTTGTTTCTGTTCTGACACACTATAGCATCTACTAAACTTCAAATTAGCTGGGCTGCATCTATACAACACGGCTAACCAATCACATTCTACAAATAATCCACTTTTTTGACATTTGTTTCATGATGCATCGTTTTAGGGTAATATAATGTACTACAATCTGATATAAGATCAGAATATAAGAGGAAAGAAGAGTCTGGCCGAGAGTTGTGAGAGTGTAGAGAACGATAAAAAGTGAGCTGTAGCTAACGTATGAGTTTCCCCTCCTGATGGTCAATAAACAATGTGTTGTGATCTCCTGAGCTCTCAGCACCACTGCTGCTATGCTAATATGAAGTATCACAACGCTACAGAGACCAAGGCAATGCGGATTAACATGGCAGAGGTAGAGCTGCATCCTCCGGTAGACAGAACAGGAAAAGAACGCTTGGTTTTATTCAAGCGAACTATGATTTTGGACTATGAAGGCGTTCAATCAAATTGAATTGAATATTTTTCCATTGCATAGAAGTGAAATCGGATCAACCCGCATCATGATTGGGTGAATCGGTGCACATCGCATCAGTAGCTGCTTCATATGCGTCTTTACTGGATCGTATCGCTGGCTATGCATCGAGACGTGAATCGCATCGGCCTCAGTTATGGAGATGCGCATATATCCGTGTTAATGAAGATACATCAACATGGTAAAATCCAAAGGAAACATCTCTCTTGTACGTTCCTTTGAATATACACAAAAGATCGCTAATTATCCCTATATATCCCACATACCCCTAATTAACCTCCCCGCCTCGTCATTAAAACGACAACGATCCCGCAAACCAGGCCTCTGCATTTCGGATCTCGTCCTGTGATCAATCTTCTCGCTCTAAATCGCAAAAGCCTGAAGATGCCATCAGTGACGGCCGTGCGGCTTAATGGTTTCTGTGCCGATCGGCGTGATCATTCATGCATTTTGGGGCCGTGATGCTGTTCGGAGGAAAAGAGATTGAAGTACACGAGTCCCCGAGCTCATCGGGGAAATAGCGAGTACTAGCGCTCCGTCTCTCGTCGAGCCAAAACCAGACTCCTACTTTCTGAGATGAGCTCTCACTCATGCCGCGAGGAGACGAGGAGCGGAATGATGGAGAAAGCAGCTCTAATCAGCTTCGGGGTCTCGCTTCATCCCCATTCACTCCATCGCTCCTGTCCTACTAAACTCCCAACTCGTTTCGCAAATCCTGCAATGTCTTTTTCTCTCCCTGATCATCTGCATCTCCAGCCGTGAGCTCATCCTGCTCGATGCGATCATTCGCGACTTTCGCATTTCCGGCTTTCTCTCGTCGTCATTGATCTCGGTCTTCTAGGAAGTAAATGCAGTGAACCCCAGTGAAGTAACTAAGCAGGGGGTTTTTCATTACATCTGCTGACTCAGGAAATTGTTTTTATAGACATTGAAGTGGGCTGGAATGGAGAAATGTCGTCGGGTTGAGGGAAATTTAGTCCATCGATTTGATCCACTTCTAGTAGACAACTTACTGACTCTAGAGACTAAACAAAAAAAAAAAAGAAAAAAACAACAAACCAGAAAAGCTGCTGCTTGGAGCTTTTTGGAGCTCTTAAGAAAGATTAGGAACTCTTCTGTTCCTCAAAATATTTCGGACCCCTGTGGATCCTCCTGTCTCAAGCAAAAGGTCTCCTTCACAACCACAAGACAGATTCTGTCCCCCATAAACCAAACGTTTTAAAACGTGAAATCACCCCACCTTGTCCTTCGGGAGTCTCGCCGAGCGGGTTCACTTCCACCTGAGTGGCGTCGACTTTCAGGAAGAGATCGTACAGTTTTTTAATTTGATCCGCAGCCTGAGACAGAGAAGAGAGAGGAACTAAGGGCAGTCGAGACAAGACAAGACGCTGTTATACACAACACACAAATAATTTACTCTATGTATGCACATGGCCTGTGTGCATCACTACAAATAAAAGAGATGACCTGTGTGCATTATCTTTAATAAAGGAGGTGTGGCCTGTGTATATAAGCATCAATAAAGGAGGCGTAGCCTGTGTGCATCATCATCAATAAAGGAGGTGTGGCCTGTATTCATTATCGTCAGTAAAGGAGGTGTGGCCTGTATCCATTATAGTCAATAAAGGAGGTGTGGCCTGTATTCACTATCGTCAGTAAAGGAGGTGTTGCCTGTATGCATTATAGTCAATAAAGGAGGCGTGGCCTGTATACATCAATAAAGGAGGCGTAGCCTGCATGCATTATCAACAGTAAAGGAGGCATGGCCTGTATCAGTATTCTAATTCACATATACATAGATATGAGGACGTACAGGCTCGTCTGCGTCACAATGTCAAGAGACGGATTTCTTTTTTTCCCCGCTTTGTTTATCACCTCGCTGCACTTTATTTGACTAACTCTATTCAATTATACCCAACGTGTTTAAACAGCGCTCCTCCTCCGAAAGAAATTTCATTAGTTCTGAGCGGAAGATCTGTTTGCAAATCAACCTTATTAAAAGCATTAAAAGGATGACTGTAGCAGAAATCTGACAAGCTGCACACTTGACTAATCATTTCAATTTCCTCGGGTTGTTTGAATCAATGTATGAACGCGAGCGCCACACACACACACACACACACACACACACACACGCACACACACACACACACACAAGCAGCCCAGGACATCTGAATCCAGTGTTCATAACACTTGAAAATGGGCTTCATTATGTTGATTTATACAAACGCTGCATTCCAAACTAATCATCGAAAAGAGCATGGAATTACGATTTGATACGATGCAAGTGGACGGACACAGCGGATTCCAAACACTGCGTAGGAGGAGAAGCAGTGGGGGGAAAAAAAACAGAAAAGAATTAAAATAAGCAGGAGATGGCTCCTGGAGGTCGGGAGCTGGCCGTATATATATCACTGCCTGGCAGAAGTGGGATGGAGATAACCTCTAAATGTCTTTAAAGCCCAGTGAAGATTTAAATCAGGGCTTATCGTTTATAGCCACGGCAGTTACGGCACATCAGTGAGTCATTTATAGCTGAAATAAACGCCGCACAGACTACTGATGCCTCTGTGGATCGGCGATGCTCCCACTAAAGGGCAGCATACACAGCGTTGAGCCCGAGTATTAGCGCAACAGCCGAGTGTTGTTTTGGCGCTCTGCTCCGACTCCTGCTCCATTACCTGCCTCTCCAGCGGCCCTTTGAAGCCCAAATTAGCCGCCATGCGCAGCGCCTGATCGTCTCGAACGCCCTCGAAAATATCGATGACTTCCTGTGGAGGGAAGGATGGAGAGAGAAATGGAGAGAGAGAGAAACCATCAGTGAGGTTGATTTATTGTAGTGTGTGTTTAGATTAACATAGTGAAGGATGCAATTATACACAGAGTATAGGAGAGAGGGAAAGAAAAGAGAGAGGAAGGGGGTAAAAAGCAGATGGATGGATGGATGGATGGATGGATGGATGGATGGATGGATGGATGGATCAGTCGGCATGAGACTGATCAGTTAATAGACATGTAGACTGACAGTTCAAGAGGGTTAATATACATATGTATTACTAAAGAAATAGATGTGAGCCTTAAACAGGATCAAAGTGAAGAGTGTGTGTGTGTGTGTGTGTGTGTGTGTGTGTGTGTGTGTGTGTGTGTGTGTGGACCTTGTAGATAAGCTCTGGTGTTTTGGCCGCGACCTCCTCGATGTCTACGCCCCCCTGTGGGCTGCCGACCATGACCGGGCCATTAAACGCACGGTCCATCAGGATGGCGAAATACGTCTCCCTGGAGATATCCAGCGCCTCAGCCACCATCACCTGCAACCACAAATACACATGTTTATAAAGCATGGACATGGACAAGGAGTGAGTGTGTGTGCGTGTGTGCATGTGTGTGAGAGAGACGGGAGGAGAAGTTACTGCGTCTGTATTGTTATCTGAATACAAGCACATTAACGGATAAGCTGCTGGCACGGTGACAGCTCACTAGTGGTTTTGTGTTTGTGGAAACAGAGAATGACAACACAATTACAGCCTCTTAACGGCCTCCATTCCGCTCGGGCTACACACACACTCCATTCATTAATCTGTCTGAGACGGCTGGCCAAGCTGACACACACAACACCCACGGAAACCACGCTGAGATCTATTTTAAAGTAAAATGCTCCGACATAAAGCGGCAGGCATTTAGACCACACCCCCTTCACAAACACTTACAGGTACAAATTGCCCTCCTTCTCTAGACTTTCTAAGACTGACAGCTCGTTCAGACATCATCCAACAGAGACCACGCCTCCTTTACCGAGATTCACCAGATACCACGCCTCCTTTACTGAGATCATCCGAACAGAGACCATGCCTCCTTTACTGATATCATCCAACAGAGACCACGCCTGCTTTACTGAGATTCACCACAGACCACACCTCCTTTACTGAGATCATCCAAACAGAGACCAAGCCTCCTTTACTGAAATTCACCAAAGCCCACGCCTCCTTTACTGAGATCATCCAACAGAGCCCACACCTCCTTTACTGAGATTCACCAGAGACCACGCCTTCTTTACTGAGATTTACCAGAGACCACGCCTCCTTTACTGAGATTATCCAAACAGAGACCACGCCTCCTTTACTGAGATTCACCAAAGACCACGCATCCTTTACTGAGATTTACCAGAGCCCACGCCTCCTTTACTGAGATCATCCAAAAGAGACCACTCCTCCTTTACTGAGATTCCCCACAGACCACGCCTCCTTTACTGGGATCATCCAAACAGAGACCACGCCTCCTTTACTGAGCTCATCCAACAGAGCCCACGCCTCCTTTACTGAGATCATCCAAACAGAGACCACGCCTCCTTTAGCATTGTTAGTAAAGTGGGCATGCTCTCTGTATATGCCAGTCATAATAAAGTGGGCGTGGTTATCCACACCTCCTATAATGAAATGACCGTTAGAGACCACACCTACTTTGCCAAAACTGGATGTTTGTTGGTCAATCTGCCAGATTTTAAATGCTTCAATTACTTTTTCTATTGAAGCACAAACAAACGTGTAAAAAATTGAGAGAGTTTAAATACATAAACGTGACGAGAATCAGCATTTCACCTGAGAGGCCCAACGTTTCCCCTTTCACAGTTTACAAATAAATGAGAGTAAAACTCCGTTTCTCCAGCAGGTTGACGGAGACACAGGGTGGTGTGTGAAGGGACACGAAGCTCCAACCTCCATCGCGCACACAACAACAAACACACACAGACACCAACAGCCTTGAGCATTTATTCTGTGTTTTTTTTACTTTCGGTGCTACAGACAGGTGTGTGTGAAAGAAAGAGTTTAAAAAAAAAAAAGAGAGAGAGAAAGAGAGAAAATGAGAACAGGATCCACTGGCTTGTTAGCGACAAAAAAAAGATGACAGTAGCGCTTCAATGGCTTTGGTTTTCACATGTTTTCACAACTAGGATTTTTTTTCTCCCTCTTTCTTGCTTTTATTTAAGCTAGAAGGAAAACGAACAGGCTTCAAACGAGCGGGTCTCATCTCGCCTGTCTCGGAAAGAAAAGACGAGGTGAGGGATAGAGGGGGAACAAAAATGCTAATGAGATTGTTTTTTTGTTTTTTTTTTCCTCGCACAACCTGAACCCGAGCTCGGTCATTATTTTAATGGAAAGGAGTAGCGGATGGATTATGAGCAGCGAGCACAGAAGACGGCGTCTCCGGCTTTCCGAAGGCGAACTCACCGTGTTGACCTTGACGCCCTCCTTCGGCGTCTGCTTGGTGGTGAGGCTGAAGCCGAGCATCTTGTTGGCCAGCTCTTGCACCACTGCCGGGCTGCGAACGTGTGAAACAAGTTAGAGATGAAAACACTGGGGAGAGAATCTTTTAATATAAAGTGTGAGAGTTAAAAAAAAAACCAATAGAAATTGTGCAACAGACGGAGGCCTGAGGGCCGATATGGATAAGAAAAGCAGTTGACTGCAGGTTGTCGATTGTCCGAAAAAAATAAAATACAAAAAGACAGACGGAAAAGGCAACAGAGAAAAGGAAAGAGAGAGAGAGATTGAGAGAGAATGTTTGAGAGAAAGGACGACGTCTCCAATCTTCCGGAGCGGGAACTCACTCACTCTTTGGTTAAGTGCACTCCACCTTTCAGGCCGCTGTCAAACACCCCTTTGCCTCGGCCTCCTGCCAGGATCTGAGCCTTTAGAACGATTTCTTTAGCATCTGCGGAGACAAACGAGACAGACAGAGAGAGAGCAGTTAGAAATGGGAAGGCAGAAATAGGGGTTTTGCCGCATCAAGTAAAAAGATCACGGTGAGAAACGTTCAGACTGTGAAAAGGCCTGAAAAGGCGAACCGTCGTCTCGGAATCGTGAAGAAAAATGGACAAGCTTTGATTTACAGGTAATCATCTGGACGACACACAGGACTCCAAGCCGGATAAATCAACCAACTGTTTCATGGCTTTCGATGTAGTAGAAAGTCTAGTCAGAAAAATGTCTTTCAGAAAAATTTCAGGCTGCAACTCAAGAACTTTGAGGTTGAATTCAGACTGTAATTTAACAGTATTGGTGCCACAGTTCACAGTTTAAGGTACGTACCTCGGGTTAAGTCACGGTTTGGTTTAATTTTAAAACGGTTTGAAGAAATGCAAAAAATAAATAAAATTGCTTGCCATTTTTATAAATAATGCCATTTATTATTATTAACATTAGTGAACATCAACAACTTAATTTTAAAAATAACAAATTTAAATAAAACGCCTGCTTGCTTTAAATGAAATAAAAAAAAAAACATTGGAATAAATCTAATTAAGTCAATAAACTTTATTATTAAATTGATTAAATTGAGTAAATTAGCACAAATTATTAAAAAATTTGATACAAAATGGAAAACATGTTACTGTTTACATTTCTTAGACCCCAATGGGATATCGAGATTTGTATATAATTTTTTTTTTTTTTTTTACATTTAAAATGTAATTTTCTGTCAGAATACTTTATATCTTGTGTTTCCTAAATGCATATATTTATATAACCGTTCAATTCATTTATTAATAAATGAATTCATGCCTTTTATCCTTTATTCATTCTCTCCCTCGATACTCAGAATTGTCCGGAATTTCTCGTTTTTGAAGATGGACGTAAAGTGCAAAAGAATCCGTATCGCTCGATTGTCGTAAAAGCGGTTTTCGCACATGCACGGGACGGGTCGAGTAGCCACAGACTAAACAAACTTAATATGTCCGAGACGGAACTCGGATTTTAACTATTTTCCGCAAAACAAGGATTGCTTTCGGTACACTTGTGTGGAAACGGTTCAATACGGATACGTGTACCGCTACACCCCTGATTAACAGTCTGCTACAAAGGCTCAAGACCACAGAATGCATCACTGCACAAACTCAACAATAATGGAACTGTATTGACATTCATTGCCACCCAGATGAGGACGAGTTCACTTTTGAGTCTTGAGGTTTCTTCCTCATGCCGTCTCAGGGAGTTTTTCCTTCCCCACAGTCGGCGCTGGTTCGCTCATTAGGGAGGAACTTACTGTTATAAGGAAAAACTTCTAGGCACTGAATTTATACATTCTCTGTTACAACTTTATACCCACTTCATCTCTGTAAAGCTGCTTTGAGACAATGCTCATTGTTTAAAATGCTCTGGAAATAAATGGAATTGCATTTCCTGTTGACAGGAAAACAGACACTTGCATGTTTGTCCCACTGGGTTTAGCTGGAGCACTGACGCATGTACATCGACATGAAGAGCCGAGCTTAAAGGTTGTGTAGCGTTTGGCCTGCGTACAGCTTGTTTTCAATACCCATCTGTTCGTGGCTGATTAAAACCGCCGGCAGGAACAGGACTCCGGACCCCAGGTTCATGCGCTGCTCTTTTTTTTTTTATTCTCCCCGAGACGGAATCAATTTGAATACTGAGCCGAAGCCCAAGAAGGTCTCTTCAAAGGTCAGAAAACAAAAACTCCTTCAGCAAACAAAAGAAATCATTGACATTCTCATAACAAATCGTGTTTATTTTCTCCCCCCCCCCCGTCCTCTTCCCAGTCTCCTTTTAAGGACACAAAGGAAAAAAAACGAACATGTCACTACATTTCCGTTTGCATCTGAGGTAATTGGGATAACACAGGAATCCCCGGGCAAGCAATTTCCTATTAATGAGCTCAAATTAATTTAAAGCGTATTTACCGACGGCGGCAGCAGCGCGCTTGGCTTGCGTTTCGATCTGCCCGAGTGTTGTCCTGCCTTGACTGTCTCTAAGCAGACGAGCAGAGCGAGGAGGAGGAGGGGAGGGAACCACGTGGAGAGAAATAGTTTAGAAGACAGAAGACCTGGACAGACTTATGAGGAAAAAAAGTCTAATAGAATTAATAGGGAGGAAAAAAACAAGAACGGATCCTGAGCTCGGTGCAATGAGAATTCCTTCTGGATACAAGTTTATGTCTGGAGCACTTTTCACAATGGATAGTGCCTCAAAGCAGCTTTACTGAATGTAGTAATTATGGAACAAAACATTTAAATATAAGCGAATAATATTTTATATTTATATTATTAGCCTGGTGCGACTGTGACCTGGAAAAACTCCCTCAGATGGTATAAAGAAGAAACCTTGAGAGGAGCCAGACTCAAAAGGGTAGGGGTTCACTCAGGGTTCTCTGGTTTCCTCCGTACGAGAGGACCTTCTCGGCTGAAAGGCGAGGAACCCGATGTGGGCTTTTACTTGTTTCTGAACGATCCTTTTCAAGGTTTGGGGAGTTTCGCGAAGCTTTTCTCACACATATTTCTTTGCCACAACATTCTGTGTAAAATGCCACTCAAACAACCACCACGCACCGAACGATCAAAGTAACCGAGAGGACATTATTTCCCCATTTTAACAAGCTGGTTATTATTGCCTTTGCTATCAGTGAGGCCTTGGAGAGCTGGAAACCTCTTTCACACGCATTCTCTGGTAGGGCACCACTGAAGGCCACGGTGTGAGATGCACGTCCTAATAAAACAATTCTTCGTTTTCCATTAGGTCCTTCACACAGCCTCGGGTGCCCTGAAGAGCCTTATTTACTGTATAATTTTAATGACCATAAGTGACTATTATCTTAATAATAATAAATATATAATAGTAGTACTACTAATAGAATAAATATTATATTTACAATATTAAGCTGTAGAATAAAAAAAGGAAATCACATGACATCCATGTGCGTATATTGTATGTGTAGAACATCTCCGACTAACTCAACATGGCATTTAAGTACAAAACAGCCTCGGCTTCATCCATATGCTCCGCTCCTGGCTGTTTCTCCAAATGTCACTGGCTAATTGGTTTGTGGTCTTCTCATCCTATTCATTATTAAAACGACCTTATCACAGCAGATCGGAGAAACGCGGGAATGTCGGAACGCAGCGAAGTGCGGGCAGCTTAATTAAAAATCCCGTCCTCAGGTAAAGCGTTGTGGGTTTGCTCTATTTTTTATTTTTTTAGTACAATAAAGTGGATCAGAGATCATTTTAAATGCCTCGATGTGACAGTTTACGGATGATTTTGTTCTGGGTCTAGATTTCATGTGTTGAGGTGGAATTCGAGACGACTAGTCGACTCGCACGCACAGTAAAAATCTCAGTCATTACAGTATGTACAATGCAATGATATTAATATTTGAGCTTTTAGAAAAAATGGCCTGAGCTGTCACTCAAATCCAAGCCCTCACATTTGATCATTTATAACATTACATTCGTAACTCCACATCACTCAGGATCGACATTCGCCGCACGACCAGTAAAGGACCAAAACATTTAGCCAGGTAAGTCCATTTCTATTGTCATGCTGATTAATCTACACGTATACAATAGAGAAAATTACTGTGGCTGCAGGATTACGACTCAAACACAAAAGAGACGCGAATGAGGACGTGCAAAGAGGGGAAGAAAAAAAAAGCCACTTTCGGCAGGATTAAGTTTAGAGAAATGGATGGATGGATGATTTACAGGATGGATGGATAAAAGGGCGAATGAATGGATGGAAGAATAGAAGGGCGAATGAAAGGATGGATGGATGAATGGATGGATGGATGATGTACAGGCTAGATGGATGGATGGATGGATGGAAGGATGGACAGACATAAATGAATGCAGGAACATTAATGAATGCAGGACAAACTCCATAGTCCTGTTTGTTGCAGCCAGTTGTGTTTTACAGGTGCAGCAATGTGAAATGTTCTCTTGAACCCTGCTGCTTTTCATTTTGATCATCAGTCAGGCCTGTGTGTGTGAGAGAGTGTGTGTGAAAGTGTGTGTGTGTGTGTGTGTGTCTGGCGGTTGACAGGAAACAGACAGCAGTAAGATCGTGAGCGTCTGACCCGCCTGATCCTACGAACTCACTGGCCGCATGCTGTACATCAGAACAGAAAACAACACGGAGAGCGAGTTTAATGATGTCGTTCGGTTCAAGAAACAGACACACACACACACACACACACACACACACACACACACACACACAGCGATAAAAAGAACTGCATGGTGTATGTGTGTGGGGTCTGTCAACTTTAAGTGCTGCTGTGGTACTGACAGCTGAGGCCTCACTACACCTTGTCCACCTGCTCGGATGGACTCCACTTTTTTTTAAACACGTGTTCCAAAGCCTGTTACACAGACACAACAAATACTCATTGTTTTAAAACAAACGTTGAACAAGCTCGGTGAGTATGAGAGGAAAGAAAATCATTCTCAAACCTACATAAGGAATTTCACATGAGGAAAGTCCACGGTGCCCTTTTTGTTTCACGTTTCAGAGAATTTCATCACGAAAGCTTTTGACTGGAGCTGAACTGAGGATGAGCAGAAATCCTCTGTGCTGCAGGGGAGGATTAAATTCAACTTGAAAATGCTCAGCTATAAACATGTGTAGCGTCAAACGACGACGTTTGGTTGAACACAGAGGGTCGAAACAAACTCCTGCAGACTCATCATTGAGGGTCGAGTAAATTCTGGAAAATAATTTAATTATTAAATTGGTGTTCATGAGCAAAAATCGAGTTTCATTCTGTAGCAGAATAAAAAATTATTGGGAGAAAAAATATGTAAGAACTAATATATATATATATATATATATATATATATATATATATATATATATATATATTATATAATAATCATCATTATCAATTTTATTATTAAAATAATAAAAAAGAATTTTATATATATAAATTCAAAAAAAAATATTTAATTCTAGAAAAAATTATTCGTTTTCATTCATTTAATAATAGAATTATAATAATAAAATAATGAAAACGAATAATCTTTTTAGATTTAAATAGTTTTTTACTTTTTTATCTATCAGATTCTGGCTACTACTTAATTCTAAAAAAAAAGTTATTCTAAAAAAATATTCATTTTCATTTTTTATTATAATAATTTTTTTCATTATTAAATACATTTATTTATTAATTATTATAGAATTATAGCAAATAAAACTAGCAAGTAATAGAAAATTTAATAAGTGGTTTAAATAAAATATATTTCTTTATTTAAAACTTTCTTACCTGAAATAAATAAAATATCAACTTATTATAAGCAATGTATACATAAAAATTTAAAAGGCTGCTGTAAAAACAGTCCAAATCACTCACTATAACAAACTGTACATATAAAAAACTTTGTACTCATTTACCTACATAAGAATCATATAATCTAGGCGTATACTCTGACCTACTGCTCTTCCTGCTGCGTAGCATCGCTTAAATCGCTCTGTTTAAACATGTGAGCTTTAAATCAATCATCCTGGATCAGGCTTTGTTCAGTAGCGAGTTGACCTCTGATCCACCATGACCTGATCAGCTCTTCTCCTGTGATACTGCTAATGAGTCTCGGAGGCGTATAGATACTCAGAAGCTTAATAAAATCTCCCCTGCACTCCGGATGAGGGCCAAGCAGAGCGATTGCAGGGATTACCAGCAAAAAAGGGAAAAAAGAAGAAAAAAAGCTATATTAACCAATTCGGTGGAGTTCGATTTGTCTTGTGCTGCATCTCCAGCCCTCTTTTTTCCTTCTCGCTCGCTTTCATTCTTTCACCTGGCACGCTGAAACTCGGCAGGAAATCTGACCGGGGGCCTGAAAAATGCCTTCGGGTACAGTACGTGGTGGTAACCTCGATCCTGGGAGCTCACACAGAGCCGTGTGTGTATCAGCTGGTCGTAGTGAGCGAGCAGGTGGTCATGTGGAATATAAGATGGGATAAAAGTCAACCCCAAAGTACATCATCTCTACAATGTAATGAAATGCAGAATTTTTCCAGATTGTTAATCACAATCTCTTGGGAGAATCGAGGAAAAAAAGTCTGGAGAGGACCGAGTGAAAGTTAATATAACAGCAAAAGGGGACTAATAGTGGAATGGGCATCCACAAACATTTGTCCGCATGTCTAAATGAACCGAGGCAGTGTAATTTTCGGGTGAAGGTGTGCACAGGGAGGAAGATCAAACAGACTCTGGAAGGAAATGAAAGCTAATTAAAGAGGAAAAAGGGAAAATGTACTGCCGTTTACTGCAGCAGCTCTCAACAACCATTACAGCACCCATTAATCGCAGGCAAGAGTGTAGCCAAGAGTGTGTCGATTAACATCCTCGTCGGGTTTCCAATCTGCTCGATCGCCTGATCGGACACACCTCAAACACCCCACCGAACACACAAGCAGGAATTCGGATACACAAAAACAAGGAAAAGGCGATTTGAGTAACAAAAGCAATAAACGGTAAGGGAGGGAGGAAAGTCATCAAGACAGACCGCTCTTCAACAAGCAGGTGCTATATGAAAGGTTTTAATGGGATGTTTGAGGAGTCAAGTCAAGTCAAGTTTATTTCTATAGCGCTTTTCACAACAGACATTGTCTCAAAGCAGCTTTACAGAAATCAGGAGAGCTTTTATGCCAAGACGGTAGTAGTATTAGCTAACCTACTGAGCCCGGCTTTCGAGGGGGATATTGTCAAAGATTGCGGTTGCCTTTCCGAGTGACATTTTCCCACACGCTCGCCGCGAAAGACCCGCTCACACGTGTACAACGTGACAGTTAATATACTGCACACGCAACAAGACAAGGGCGCACGTCCCGCCCTCGCACCAATCATCCCCTCCCATCCACCTATATCATAACGCCCGTGTCTAGAAAGAAAGATAGCTATTCGAGTCCTCCCGCTCCCATTCCGGCAGCTGGACCAAGCTCTCTCTCGAGCCTCGTCAAATCTTTCATCTGCTAAACGAGACGACGTAAAACAGCAGATGTTACATTACCGTGGCTCCGTTACAATTCGACGAGCGATTTTAACTCGTCGCCCGGGACCCGGACAAAACCAGGGTGGCGGAAAAGCGTGTGCGTCGGGTTCGCCGGACTCGTAATCATCATCTTTCGAAGCCTCGCTCTGTCGGAGGCCACGGCAAAATCGATTTGCACACACACACACACACCTCCCCCGAAAAGAAACGAGATCTGAACTGTATTGGGTGGGAGGAGGGAAAATTATAATAACACTGCGTTTTTTTCGCACAAATTTAGCGCTCAATGGAGCGTCGAATGGCTCTAATAAAACAAGCAATTTGCCATGTGCATTAGTGAAGTAATGGCAGCGGAGCTCGTGCCCAAGCAGCAAAGGGATACGGAGGCGCGCCGAGCCATAATGCATCGGCGGGTAATGCCAATCCGGAGGAGCCGTCAGGACGGCCAAATTACATTTTGATTTGTGAGCTGTGCAGAACGCAGTTTGTGTTCCCCTCCGCCAATGGATTTGCAGAATCATTTGAAAGCCTTTGCTGTTGTTCCACCATGAAGGCACAAATCACCCGGCCAATTACAGTTCTTTATGATTCATAAAGAGAGATTTTTTTATTATTATTATTATCGTATTACGTGCTCGGTACGGGTGTCATTTTACGAGTTTGCATTGCATTAGGATTTCAGGTCTCCATACAGTTATGCAGAGGAATAGAAGAGAACCGTGTGCCAAGCTTGGCCAAGGAGTCAGGCCACCAAAGCATGGGTTTTACAGGTCGGTGAAAGTGTCCTGAAGATATCAACATTCGTATTAATACAATCCCCCCCAGTTAGCGTTTGAGCAGATCGTTCCAAACCATTCTCAATTAATACGAGACCTGGTTTGACACTGATTTTAACCTCATGAAACCCTTCACAGAGCTCCCATGACATGTAAATGGGGGCAGGATCATCCTAAAAGAGCCCGCACCAATCAGGATGAAGGTAACCGATGAGAAGAAGGCAGTGGAATAGAAGAGAACCGTGTGCCAGAAGGTCTTGGCTAAGGAGTCAGGCCACCAAAGCATGGGTTTTACAGGTCTGTGGAAGTGTCCTGAAGATATCAACATTCGTATTAATACAATCCCCCCCAGTTAGCGTTTGAGCAGATCGTTCCAAACCATTCTCAATTAATACGAGACCTGGTTTGACACTGATTTTAACCTCATGAAACCCTTCACAGAGCTCCCATGACATGTAAATGGGGGCAGGATCATCCTAAAAGAGCCCGCACCAATCAGGATGAAGGTAACCGATGAGAAGAAGGCAGTGGAATAGAAGAGAACCATGTGCCAGAAGGTCTTGGCTAAGGAGTCAGGCCACCAAGGCATGGGTTTTACAGGTCTGTGGAAGTGTCCTGAAGATGTCAACATTCGTATTAATACAATCCCCCCAGTTAGCGTTTGAGCAGATCGTCCAAACCATTCTTAATTAATACAAGACCTGGTTTGACACTGATTTCAACCTCATGAAACCCTTCACAGAGCTCCCATGACATGTAAATGGGGGCAGGATCATCCTAAAAGAGCCCGCACCAATCAGGATGAAGGTAACCGATGAGAAGAAGGCAGTGTCGATGTGCATTCGAGCGTCTTTCTAACGGAACTAACGATATTAAGCGCTAAACACCTAGTAATGTTTCCTGCACTAATTTGTCATTTAGCTTTAGTCAGTGAAACCAAAAATAGGCACTTGGGTGGAATTTAATCATAGTGGCAACCATCAATCAGCCTTACAGGCATGCAGGCATAAAACTGCAAAAACACTTCAAATGCCTTTTATCTTGCATTAGCATAATTGGTATGACTAGTGACTCTCAAAGCTCATCTCTGCAGTGAACAACAAAGACTTGACAAACAGGACACGCAATATGGCGTGTGTGTATTTGTGTATATACTGTATGTAACAAACCAAAAAATAAATTAAAAAAAAAGGGTTGAGGGAGGTCATTTGTGCCAATCTGTTCAACACAATTGCTCAGAAAAGGAGAGCCTCGGCTCGTCACGCTTGGTCGCACAGGCTCGGGAGGAAAATAAATAAATAAATTTTAAAAAAGAGAGCGAGGCAGATGGTTCGGACATGGTGAGTTCAGAAAAAGACATCTGGTCCACAACAGCTCATGTTGAGAAGGAGCCTGAAGCAAGAGGCAAGGGAGCAGAGCAGGGTTGTTTTGAGCATCTCTGAAGAGCAGGGTTACTGACTCCAGAGGCAATCTCGGACATTGGCAGCTGAAAGCCTTATGAAAAGCACAGGATGGAGCCGGCGAATTGCGCCACAAATGGGCTAGAACTCGACAAACGCTCGGAATCGCAATGTGATCGAGGAAGAAACTCGCGATCGCGAGGCAACCGAGCCAGCAGATTGTCTCACCTTCGTAACTGCACATTAGGGAGTGCACCGAGACCAGAGTCTAAAACCTAATACATTTAAGCTAAAAGGTACAAATCAGCAAAGAAGCCGAGTCTTTGTTTGAAAAGTATGGGCAGAACAGAGAAGCTCAGTGGACCACCATAGTCCCAAGAAAACAGCAAATCAAATCAAGTTGTATGAAAGGACTAATACAAAAAAGGGTACAAAATCTGCTGGTAAGTGGAGGCTGGATTCTTTTTAATCTGATGCCGAAGCAATTGGAAGGTAAAGCATGATATGATTAAATAAATAAGCTTTGCAGCCGCATTCTTGATCCTTGATTAGAGGTCTGATGCCGAGTTGCCAGGAGAGAGTTGCTTTAGGCCAATCTTTATACAACAAGGGATTAAACCAGCACCTGAGTAAGACACAGCCAGTTGTACCATTACCAAAATCAACATTTTTGGGAAAACGATCCCATCCCAAATCTGCTCCCAAAAAGATCCTCTATTAACATCTCTACGTGCCCAAGCTCTGACCCTACCCCACTCTAAATATGTGCAGATATTTGTTATGAAAAAATATCTAAGTGGGCCTGCCCAAAATAAAGGAAAACGAATAAAAGGTCTGAAAGAATCTGCACAAAAGTTTGGAATGAAACGGCTAAGGAGTACCTCCGGAACGCCGCAATTTGTCAAGGTAATTGCCCTTAGCCTGGTCCCGATCACATCAGCTATTAGACTAAATTTTAGAGAGGAAAATGATTTGAGCTGAAAATTGCAGATAGTGATCAGTGCAACAATCTCATCCTCTGTAAAAGGGAAAGGAAACCGCTGACGAAATGAACACTGTGACAACACATTAACCTTAATCAAAAGGTTCTTCGGCGAGTTCTCGGAGAAAACGATGACCCGCGCTTATCGTCTGAACCACAGCTGTTGAAGCGGCATGAATAAGGGAGTCAAAAGGCATACCGAAGGTACTGGGGAGCGCACTTCCACCAGTGTCCTTTCAGAAAGAAAATCAAGGCAGGTCTTAGTCATATCAAACTCGGCCACTTCGCTAATAAGCACACAGGAGATTCGACTGGCACGAATGAAGCGGCGCTGTTTACTCTGAATATTCATATCCTGGATAAATGAATTCATATGGTTTTGTCTGGTGTAGTGGGATTTGTAGGACTTCTATCTTTTCTCAGGTAGTTCATGAATACAGAGGAGGAGGAGGAGTAGCTGCCTCTCAAAACGCTGTCAATAAAGAAAAGAGGGAAAGGGGGATGAAAGCTTAAAGAGAACAAAGTCGAGAGAATTCTGATGTAAAATGACGATAGCGATCATCTGAATCTATCGGAAAGACCTTTAAACTTCAAAAATTCAGCTGCTTGTTTGCTTCAACAACTCGTATCTACACAGCTTTTTAGATCTATGTGCCACTAATTCTCCATGATCCGGCTTTGTATAAAAATTTTAAAAATGGTAAGAAGAGGACACCAAAAAAAAAAAAAATGATGTTCCAGTGATATTTTTCCATAGTCACGGCTGGGTTCGGCATGTATCCTAGGTGGACCCAGGCTTTCCCCTGAAATCCAGACAGACTGATCTGGAACATTCTAAAAGAAAAATCCATCACTATGCAGCCAACTGACACGCGTGTCGGCCCAGCCAGCGGCACGAGCTGGAGGCCAAAATAATGGTGCTTGCTCATTGGCTGGAGAAAACACGAGCATGGCTTAGACGGGGGAGCCGAGGAAAAGACGAATTTGTCTTCATTAGGCGCTTTCTCCCAAAAAAAAAAAGATGGCAGGGGCACACTGGGGTTACAATCCATCTTATAAAGGGGAGGTTTTTTGTAGAATCTGGTGCATGTGCAAAAAAATAAGAAACGAGGCACAAGTTCTAAAAAGAAAATCCATTAAATCATTTCTCATTTGCACAAAGCGTCACCAGGGGAGGGGAGGTACAGGATGATGATGATGATGATGATGACTACGACGACACCAATACCACCACACATTCCCAGGGCTTTTTCTCCAGCCGATTTCATTTAATGCATCTCAGCCCACTTCGTCTTCCAATCACATACACCGGCTGCGATTTTTCCCCTGCGCCGCATGTGCGCTTATGTGCCGACGCTGCATAATATCAAACCCGTGACTGATGAAGGCGGCATGAGGTTTGCCTCTTTGACAGTTAGGTCACTTACCACCATGGAGAGGCTGTTTAAAAGTCAAACGCGAACTGCCTTTCGGCTCGCCTTCATTAGCATCGAAGCCTGCAGCCTGTCAGCAAATAAAGGAGGTAACTTCAAGTCACTGGTCTTGTCTGTCTTTAAGGAGGCAAACTTTCAGATACTTCTTTGTTCCACTTTTTTCTCCCTGAATAATAATAAAAAAAAGGTTCAAACAAAAAGTTTCTTTCTTTAGGAACAGGTCGTCCTCAGGAAAGAAGCGTCACCTCGCATCGTGAATGTCCCGCTATATTTTGTAACCTCTCCATACAGTGAGGATTCGAACTCCCTATAGTTGCGGCTGCAATAAATCACAGCCTACCGAAGCATCTTTGCTGGGTGTCTGAAAAAGCCCGAATGTATGAGCAAGCGTTTCCAATTGAGCTGTCACCTGCATTGCAGCACGGGGAAAAAAAAAAACTGGGTCCCGCCAAAGAGCGGAGGGAGTGCGTGTCCGGCGGGTCTCGGAGGAGGAAAAGCTCACAGCTGCATCTCTCTGACAGAAATCCATTCGCGTCTCACTTGGTCACCTCGGCCCTCAGAGACCCGCTGTGTAGCGAAGTGTGCGCTGAGACGGAAAAGTGAGATTATTGTGACTAGGGAAAAAAAATCCGAATGGAGTGCGGTCAAAAAAGAAATATTAAAAAAAAACATACGTCACCCGTGACCCGAAGTGGCGCCGTGACCTCGGTTATCCAAGCGATGATGCACGCGGAGAACAAACGAGGCATTGTCAGTAGGACTGGTTCCATTTCAAAGCTGTTCCGAACTGTACCAGCGAGCCAACTGTGTACACGTGGCAGACTGCACCAAGGCCTACTGCGAGCAGCGAGATAAAGGGCAGATTAGCAGGCCGAAAGCAGACAGCTGAGGAATCAGCTTGTGGAAAAAGGCCAGGCTGATTCACACTCACATGGCTTAGAGAGCGCGGCTGTAGCGAATCTCCGCTTATCTCCGGGTTAATGCTTGTTGGCCAGTGTGAGAAATCTCGCACCTTTTGACATCCGACGCCAAGCTTGGTTAGCAAAACAGAGCTCTCAGGCGAGATGGGGCGATTCGACACAAACGCGTGTGAAGAGTTACAAATAATAACCAGACAATTGGTTCTATGGTGAGAAAGTCACAAAAAAAAAAAAAATGGATGAGGGTGCCTAGTGTAAATGTGAAGTTAGCTTTAGGTTACTAAGTTTCCTGCCCCACTCTTAGAGCAGGATACTTATTCAGGTTCAGCTCAAAGAGGCAATCGTGTGTGTTCACCACCTGCAAGATGAAGAGAGGAGCTCAGGGGCTGTACCAGTAAAGTGGCAGACAAGTGATGGGGAAACTTATGCCATGTCCACACCAATACCTTTATTGTTGGAAAATGCATATTTTTCACTCCGTTTTTCTCGGTCCGCAAAGAGACACCGTTTTTAGTTTGACGTGACGGTGCCTTTCCTTGACATTGCCGCAGAGTTTCAAAAGAGCCGGAAAGTAAATAAGTGGCTAATTACGCAGGTTGAAACGCCTTACGCTTTATTTATGCGCAGTAGCGGGATGTTAGGGTTTGAAAACGATAGTGTGGACGCGGAGAGCTTTTAAACAGAGTTTCTAATTTATTATTAGTGTAGACGTGGCCATAGAGCAGGATACTTATTCAGGTTCAACTCAAAGTGGCGATTTTATGTGGTCGCCACCTGCAAGATTAAGAGTGGCGCCCAAAGGCTGTACCAGTCAAGTGGCAGACAAGTGATGAAGAACCTTAGACAAACTACACCCTTGCAACGGAAGTGGATTTGTAATTACACTGATCAGTCAGGAGGATGATGGGGACATATGGCCCCTTAGTGTAGTGGATCTCAAACAGTAACCACCGACAGACCTTTGTATGACTGGCAAATGATTTGTACTTGATGGATAAAATATTAGTGTGTGTGTATATATGGCTAGTTTTTGTGCTACTTACTTAGCCTCTTGGCAGCCTCCAGGGCCTCTGCAGCAGTGTCGGCAACAAAAAAACGCTGGACGGCCACTCCGCACTCCTGCATCAGCTTCTTGCTCTGGTACTCCTGAAGGTTCAGCCATCTTCTGGGGCTTACTCTTGCCAGCTGCACATGCAAACAGATTTACTTGTTTAACAAACCAGGGAAAACACTGGATTTTTACCACAACTAGCTTTATGAGCTTTATAAGTTTATTGACAAAACACGTTGCTTAAACACTACGCAGGGGTCAATGCTGAGAAAACCTACTCGACATCACGACGTCGCAAACAAGAAAACAACAACAGCTATTATTTATCACCGTGGCTTACAGCGTTCAATTAAACGCGAGGCCGAACGCCTCTACAGAGCTTTGCCGCGGACCAATCCCGTTATCCTCCAGCAGAATATGGGCCAGAAATGGGTAGTTGCGTGGAGATGGGAAAAGAAAAGATCCAACCGAGAGCCAGTGACACAATGTGGCACGAAGAAGCCGTGTTTCAGGACGGCTCTCCAGAGCTCGCGCTGTCCTAGCTCTGTGCGCTCTGCCGGGAATAATGAGACAGCCAGATGGACTGCGGGTTACTGCACTCTCTGAAGTGCGCGCTCAGGAATCGTAGGCTCAGCAGCCGTGATGGCCGTTGACTCCAGCTGTTGGCGCTATTAAAAAGACATCGGAAGGCTTTAGTGGGAACGAGGCCCGTGCCGAGGTGACTTTCGCTTCCCGGTGGTGTCAGGTGGGCTCGTTATGTGGTGAAAGTGGGTGTCTGGGGTTAGCAAAGGAACTTAGAACAAAGAGTGCGTCTGAAAAAGAAAAAAAAGACAGAAATCTGAGGGCTGAGAGAAAGAGAAGCGACTGAAAACGAAAGAATGGTACGGTTTGTTAAATTCTGTGGTGAAAATCATCATTTGTTTCACTTGTTCAAATTTGACCACTCCTGAGCCCACATTTGCGCAAGATATTTAGGTCAGCTCTAACGGCAGTCTTTACCAGGACTATCAAAAGCAATTTTGATGCAGATCTCTGAAAAGGATTGGTTCGGGTGGTGGGCTGTTGAACTCCACTGGGCTTGCTTTGCTAACCAGATCCAGTGAAGAAGATCTGAAGCTGACATTTGCCGTAATCCAGAGCACCAAATACACGTCTCCTCGTTTGCGCAATTGGGAATTCATGCTGTTATCTTGTAACGTCCGACCCCAATCTCAACCCCAATAATCGCTTGACTTGGTTCAATACTACAAATGACCCATTTACAGCAAAAGTATTCCTGAAATCTGGCCATCAATCAAGAGGTTCTAATGTGCAACAAAAGCATTCATTCATTCGCTAATCACAGGGAGGTCACAAACCATGAAACTGGCCATGCCCTTTAGCTGGAGAGGGGTGACATTGTGGAGAAGCATATTAGCCAGGGAAAAAATAAAAATAAAGGGTTTCGATGAAAGTCATTCTAAGAAAAATACAATCTGACAGCAGGCAGTGGCTGATGCTTTCGGCCTTTAGGGATGACAAGGCCGCAGTGTGTGTAGGGATAAAGAGGGATATCGCTCTATCATTTATGGGAGTGAGAGTGTTGATCTGGCACTGACACACACACACACACACACACACACACACACACACACACACACACACACACATTGCTTCAATGACTAACCACAGGGACGGCCTTCAGACCCATTTAACCTCGGACAGACAAACAAGGCCTCGGGCTATCTTTACATCTCAGACAAGAACAGACTGCAGACGGAAACAGAACAGAAAAGACTAGACGACTGAAGTGGAGATGAATAAAAGAAACTGGTCCATGTACTAAATAAAAAATATATATTTTATCGCCAGGTTTCAAGCACACAAGAACAAAAGACTAAACGCATAAATCCAGCTCAGAAACAGCCACTATTGTTTTTAGAACGTTCCAGAGAACAAGCTCAAATGCCAAACGGACCAGAGAGAATACTTGCTGTGTAAGCTTTTGCTTTTTCTATGGTTTATAGAGGTGATTTTTACGAAGGCTTTTAAAAAAAAAAAAAAAAGAAAAAGAAAACCCATTCACATTTAAGTTGAAACTCAAGGGTTTAAACTCAAAGGCAAAATAAACCAAACTCATTAAGCATGGACTGAAAACATTCAGAAAAAAGAAACTATATGGGGAAAAAAAAAACAAGAAGCATAATTAGTGACTATAAATAAAAAAGGAATAAATTGTTTTAGCTGAAATATTAAAGGAACTAATATTTAGTATAAAACTTTTTTCACACAATTTAAAGTAAAATGTAGACCTTTAACACACACACACACACACACACACACACACACACCACGGGCAAAAGTATTGAAGCACCTCATTGTTCCAGCCATATGTGGTTCTTCCTCAAACTGTTACCAAAAAAGTTGAAGTCACTATTGTATAGGACGTCTTTGGATGCAGGACCATGAAATTTCGTATGACCACAAACTTGTTCCAGCATGAAAGTGCATCTGTGCACAAATCTCGTTCTTTCAATGGGATGGAGTGGAAGATCTCCAGCTATACAGCTCCAACTCTACTGAAGATGACAGAACACTGACTGCACCCCAGGCCTCCTCACCTCACCTCTATCAGTCACTGACTTTACTTACACCCTTGTGGCTGAACGAATATCCGCAAATTTCCAAAAATCTAGTCGAACATCTTCCCAGAAGAGTGGAGCTTGGAATTCTCAAAAAGCACAAACTTTGGTCCATGGATTGTAGACACACTAGACAATTTTTTTGTGATTTGTTTTAAACGTCCTCCATCTCTACTTAGAGGCTGTTAAGTGGAGGATAGATTCGGAGGGGGGGATTGCAGCAGGTGGTCGTTTCTAACAGCCGGAGAGATCATCTGCGTTTCCCGTGTACTTTACCTTAAGGACCGGGACGCTGCAGGAAAACAGCTCCCTCCTCGCCCATCGTTAGCACAACGGCTGGGTACTGAAGCGTCCTCACCGATAGACAGCGTATAAACCCAACTGTTTTGCTCGCGCAAAGAAACTTCCGATGGCCCACTTATCGCCCGCCGCCATCTTCCCCTACGACAGCAAAATACCACAGAAACGTGACTACAGCGATAAGTTCACGTGATGCCAAAACCTCGTGGTTACGTTTCTCAAATAAATCGTTTCATGTTGTTCATAGCTAAGTGTATTGGAATTTGGATCGAAAGGTTGCAAGTTCAAAACCCATCCACATCAAGCTGCCACTCCCGGGCCCTTGAGAAGGCCCTTAACCTTATAGCTGCTCAGTTGTATGTACGAGATACTAGTCGCCCAGGATGCCAAATGCCATAAATGTAAATGTGTCCGATAAGAACGTGAACATCTTATTTTATCACCGTATCTTTCTGCGTACATCAGGAACCTAAATGCTGTAGGCAGCAGGTGTCTAAAACCAGGGGATGGAAAATCTCACTTTCTTGTGGTTACATCTGATTAAAAACTTTCTTTCGGCTTCTCCCGTTAGGGGTCGCCACAGCGGATCCTCCGCACGTTTGATTTGGCACATGTTTTACGCTGGATGCCCTTCCTAACGCAACCCTCCCCAATTTATCCGGGCTTGGGACCGGCACTGAGAGTGGCTGGGGACGGTTCCCTGACCGGGAATCGAACCCGGGTCGCAGCGGTGGGAGCGCTGCATCTTAACCACTAGACCATCTGATTAAAAAAAAAAAAAACAACAGAACTATATGATCAAAGTTGCCCATTAGGGGGTAACCCCAGTCTTTCCTAGAAGAAAAAGACTCTTTGCATTAAAACCCCTCCAAGCAAATAGACATGATGACCGAACAGAAGAACATCTGACCAATCCTAAACAATGCATGCAAAAAAAGAGAGAAAGACAATAAAAGACTGAGGAGGATTTCAAAAATATATATAGGATCCGGCACCATTTCTCTCCGTCACACACTTCCTTACCGGATCGGTAGATTAGCCCGAGGCGTACAGTTCTTTCATTCAGAAGAACATCACAAGGTTGAAGGAAAGGAAAAAGAGCGTGACTGTGTTGGGGGTGGGAGACAGTGGTACAGGGTTGGATTAGAATACTTGTAAAAAGAAATAAATAATAAACAAATGAGTTTATTATCAGAGGGGGTTTCCAAACAGGATTAAGGGCAAGGGGAGGTTGTTTGTTCCGTCTTATATTAACTAATTTTCCCCGTCCCCTTATATACAAAACAACTACAAAACAGTCAATCATTCTATACTTGTATATAAATTGGCTCATTTGCCTGCTCTGGTTTTTCTGGGGGGGTTTAAAGCAGGATTGAGGTGCAGGGGAGGTTGTTTTGCAGGTGAAGGGGCAGAGCATCAGTTAATATAAGACACCAAAACACCTACACAACTGTCGATCGTTGTACACTCGTGCTAATTAGTGCTATTACATTTGTTTTATTTTCCAGAATAAGGTTTTAAAGAGAGATTGAGGGGTGGAGTTGTAGACTTTGCAGGCAGGGCATCGGCTAACATAAGCCAGTTCAAAACACTGTCGATCATTCTAGACTCATATGTTGATCAGCCGACCTGCCTGCGCTTTTGGCGAACTGCTGTCGCATGATCGGAAAACAAGTTGGAAAAAACATATCCAAATCGTGTCCGAACTTTACAAACCGCAGTGCTGATTGCCCCGAGTTTGCATTCAACTTCTTCCTAATGTCACTTCTCCTTCATTTCCCCTGGGTGTAGAATCGCTATGAACAGAAAAAATAAATAAATAAAACGTCACCCCAGCACCCCCCACTTCCACCGCGTCGCAATGAATTCATAAACAAAATCATGCGACCTCGGTACTGAAACGACTGATCTGGTGCTGTAGAGGGCGCCGCGGGGAGACCGAACTCCCCCACGAGACATGGGTTCAAGGCTAATTATCCTGATCAGCACTCCAGGGATCGCCTGCAGAACGAGAGAAAGAGCTCGCTAATAGCGCACCAAACAAAACAAAAAAAACTTCACAAACAACAAAAATAAACAGTGTTAGCAGCATTGAGTAAGAAGTTCCCACACGTTTTCCCAAAAATGTTGAGGAGATGCAAAAAAAAGGAGCTTGTGGGAAATGAGTAGGTGAGGAATTACGTTGCGTTATTAATTCATTCTAATTTTATTTTTATTCAAATTTTGATGCAGCACGTTTTTTTCACGACGTCCTTCTTTACTCAGATATATGAAAATATAAACAATACCAAAAAATAATTTTTTTATCAATAACCATCTGTTGTTGATGCCTCGAATTCAAGCACCAAAATCCGCCATTTAATTCGGCATCCGGCAATTAAAACCGTCCGTGTGGAAACAAAGCAAGGTTCCGTTTGGTGTCCTGATGTTTTACATCATTTAAAACCATTAAAATGTTTACAAGAATATTTATTTTTTTATATATATTAAATTATTTTTTAATAAAAATAATTGAAGAATAAAAATTTTCAGTAAAATAAATGAAAGATGGAAAAAATAACTATTTAAAAAATAAATAAATAAATAAAATAATTATTAGAAATTATTTTATTAAAATGAAATGAAATGTTTGAGGTTAAAATGATTGTGATTTATTAAATATATATATATTTAAAAAAAGGGAAAGGTTTTCACTTGTCGTATATTAACTACATCACAGGGGTATTGATTGTTCGTGCATCCCAGGTTGTTAGGAAACTGGGGTAAGAGTGCAGGGTCGGCTAGGACACATGATCAGAGAGGGTTACCCTGGCAGCTGGGGTGGTGCTAAGGCTTGAACCCCTGACCTTCTGATACGTTGCCCAGAGGCCATTGAGCTCCCACATCAAATTTATGATAAAAGAACGCCTGTGTCCGTTTCCTGTCCAAACTGCTCCATATCCTGCTCAAACCTAAAGTTTCACTTCCAACAATCTATTTCTTTACCGTTGTGCCCTCCTGCCTCTGTGCCTCCTGCATTAGCATGAAGTGAAGCGCGGGAGCAGATGTCCCTTTAGTTACGCCGTGTGCCCAGAGCACATCTTGACCCGTCAGGCGTTCTCACGCAAAGCCGAAAGGACGGAGGAGAGCTGCGGCAGCGTTCCAGTCGCATCCTGTTTCCTCGGCATATGCTGAGCGGACAGACCTCGAAAAAAAGTTCTTACCGGGGAGAGAGAAAAAAAAAACATTTTAAAACTAAGGGGTTACTTCTGGAGCAAAAGAACCTGACCCGACTTTCCCTCAGCAAAATGTCGAACTTCTAGCGTGACGCAAAATCCCAGAGGACGTGAGGAAGCAGGGGGTATTTATAGCTGTTTATTGACTTGTCCTTATGAAGAAGAACATTTTGAGCATCTGAGAGAGGGAAGAAAATGTACTTTATGGGGAGAAGAGTCCGAAAACAACATGTCCCAGGCTCCTTTTGTTTATATGCAACTACATCCTGGAGCTCCACCATTTTGCATAGGAATACACAAGTATCAAAAATACTCCCCAGATGATGAGCCAAACAGATGAATCCATAATGATTTACTCAGATATTATCCGACCCCATGCTTTCAAAAAGCACTGCACATTACTGCTTAATTCTTTCTTTCACTGCCACCGCCAGCAAGCAGCTCCTGACTACACAGCTGGAAATATTACTTACCCCAGCTGGATTAAAAAAAAGGTGTATGTATGTATGTATATATATATATATATATATATATATATATATATATATATATATATATATATATATATATACATATATATAAAAATCATAATTTTAACTGATGAAAATATGTATACACCTTCTTTCTTTCCTTTCTGCTGTCTTTCTTACATTCTTTTTCTTTACTTTATACCACATTTCATTCTTTTCTTTTCTATTTCCTGCCATTATGCTGCCTTTCTTTATTTCCTTTCTGCTGTCTTTCATTCTTTTTCTTTACTTTATACAACATTTCTTTCTTTACTTTTCTTTCTATTATTCTGCCTTTCTTTCTTTCCTTTCTGCTGTCTTTCGTTCTCTTTTTCTTTACTTTATACCACATCTTTTATTTATTTCCAGTATGCTGCCTTTCTTTCTTTTTCTTCCTGTCTTTCTCTCTCTCTTTTGTCCTGCCTTTCTCTCTATCCTTCTTTTTTTTTGTCTTTCTACAATTCAGATGAAATTCAGTAGGTTACTGCAGACCAGTTGTTGCTTGGTGGTGAATTGTTGGCTGAAGCGAGTGCTGCAGCAGGTGGTGAGATACACACATACATTCTACACTTACAGAAAGAAAAGAAAAACGCTTTAACTTCTAACGAAGGCACTAAATTTGAGGAAGTGAGTTTGTCCAGCGCTGTAAACTACACACTCATGCTGCAAAGTATTTGATTATTCATTCCTTAAAGAGAAAATAAACATGCCTTAGTTTCTATTTTGGCTGCGAAACAAGACGAGTGAAGGTCGAGGTCATGAGGTCATGAGGAGAGAGACGGTGGAAAGGTGAGGTGAAAGGGCAGAGCAGATCAGCACCTGAACGCAAGCAGGTTCAAGCCAAAGCTTCCAGGCAAAAGCATGCAAGATCCAACAACAACAAAGAAAATCAGTAACGCTCATGTTGTTATGGAGTGAAGGCGAATGGAAAAGCTGTAATTTAACATCGTAATAAAGGGCAATGTTACAGTCCTTTCACTGTAATGCAGTGGGCGTGGCTCAACTCAACTCCCAATTTATTACCGCTGATAAACTCTCGCTCTCCAGCTGAAGGGGGAGAAATGTCACCTTCTGTAAACGATAAGACGAGCGAAGCGACACAGGGAACACAATAGAGTCGCCTCGTGACTGATATTCGCGCGAGTGAAGAGGCGAAAGCGCTCCAAGCTTCGAGTTGTGAGTGAGGAGTCATTTGCATAGATTACTTCATCAGCCTTTAAAAAAAAAAAGAAAAAGGAAAATGTTTTACATATTTGAATAAAATTTGGTGGGTGCCTCATTTCTGGATATAATTATACATTATACAATAGCAATGCCCTGAAATAGAAAACCCTGAAATACCCCAAAAATGTTATCATGTTATCTATCTATCTATCTATCTATCTATCTATCTATCTATCTATCTATCTATCTATCTATCTATCTATCTATCTATCTATCTATCTATCTATCTATCTATCTATCTATCTATCTATCTATCTATCTGGCTGCCTTTCTTCCATTCTTTCTTTTCTTTATGCTGCATTCTTCTCATTAAACGTAAATAGAGCTCTGAGCTCAACCATATTGGACATGAACCTCAACTCACACCTACATCAGTACCTGACTGTACTAACACCCTTGTGGCTGAAGGAATCTCCACAAAGTCTAGTAGAACATCTCCCCAGAAGAGTGGAGGATATTAGAACAGCAAAGGAGGGACCAAATGTGGTGGGGGCATCAGAATAAATGTGGGGGAAAATAAATAAATAAATAAATAAATAAATAAATAGAATATCCACCTTCCACTTATAAACGTGTTCAGCTCGGTCATCAGCATAGATCAGACGCATATACCGAATCATTAGAAACTTGGAAAGAGCGAGAGAGAAAGAGAGAGAACTCAATAAATCGATGGGGAATTGATCTGTTAAAGAGTTCTCGTATGGAAAACAGGATATCGAGCGAACTAAACACTCGACGAAGAAACTTGAGGGAGAGGATGCCGAGGGAAACGGACGTCTTCCAAAGCGATGAAGCTTCTGAGTCATAAAACAAACCAAACGCGTGTGTGTGTGTAAAAACACAGCAGAGGTTTAAACCCAAGCTGTTGGTTACTCTGTACATTCGACAGACTGACAAGAAAAAATATCTTACTGTGAAAACTGGCAGATTGATACACATTTTTACCGCAAACCAAATCATATAAATGAATCCTAATTTGCACTGTGCTGTGGCACTGAAGTAAGGAGTAACGAGCTCGTTGTCATGCCGTTAAAAGAAAATCATTAACAACAGGATGCCGGGAACGGGATGAGTTACGACGACTGCTCAAAAGTAGATTTTTTTTTCTTAAAACAAATACAATACCATCGCAATAATAATCACATCTATTAAAGCATCGTATATTTAGAGTTAACATTTAGAGTTACATTTGATTCTATGGAATTTAATCACATTTATCATTGATATTTGACAGTGTGTTAATTGCTCAGAGTGTTACACAGTCAGAGGCAGACACTTGTACAGGACACAGGTTCACTTTATGAAACCCGAAGCTGAGCCGCTCCATGTTCCTGCGAGGATCTCCTCTGGTTGGGTGGACGAGCAGCAGCAACCCCCCGAGGCTCTGAATCCTCATTGACTCTTTGAACTAACTCCTTTTAATTAGCACTTTGGAGTTAATGAAGCGCAGCGCCTCCTCCCGGGGCGTGTGGAAATGGCCCAAAAATTAACACGTCTTTCATATTACTGGTCGCCCCTAATTGATTTGTTAGCGTGCTCTTTTTCCGCCGTGAACCCCGAACCCTGGCGTACGCGCTGCGCCATCAACACGGGTCCGACTCGTTTCCTACTCGCACACGTAGGAGCGTAGCTGGAGTCCTGTGCGCCCCGATGAAGACGATACAGCTGGCTTTTTTTTTGTTGTTTTTGGTCTGACACTTATTGATTCGACCCAGATGAGCTGACGGATTCCGGTACGCCGCGTGGCACTGTGACTCGGCGCAAAAAACGCATGCTAATGAGACTGGGGGTGTCTTCTTAACGCAACATAAATAAGGCCAAATGAGTCATTGGCAATTATCTCACACGCATGCTAGTGTGCGTGAGTAGACACAGACGCGCGCACACACACACACACACACACACACACACACACACACACACACACACACACTGAAGCATAGATGATCAGCCATTTTCAGTAATCAAAAATAAAGTTCCTGTAAATAAATGGAGTTTATAAAGTCACATTATCATCAATATATCTCTGTTCTCTCTCTCTCTCTCTCTCTCTCTCTCTCTCTCTCTCTCTGTTTTTCCGTCTGTATCTCTTCCTCTCTCTGTTTTTCAGTTTCTTTCTCTCATTCTCTGTTTTCTGTCTCTCTCTCTCTCTCTTTCTGTTTTTCAGTCTGTATCCCCTCTCCATCTCTTGGTTTTCAGTCTCTCTCTCTCTCTCTCTCTCTCTCTCTCTTCTTCTTGTCTGTATCTCTCACTGTTTTTCCAGCCTGTCTGTGTTTTCTCTCAGTCTCTCAGTTTTTCTGTCTCCCTCACTCTCTTTATCTGTCTGTCTGCCCCTCAAGAAAGACAAAGACAAAACAACTGAGAGAGAGTCTGACACTCTTTTTTTTTTCTCTCTCTCTCTCTCTCTCTCTCTCTCTCTGTGTTTGTCCATCGGTCTTTCTCACCATCTCCCAATTTCTCTCTATCTGTCTGTTTGTCTCTCAAGAAAGACTGAGCGACAGACGGACGGAGAGAGACAGTCTGTCTGTTTCTTTTTCCCTCTCATCACAAATCTTCACATCCACCTGAAAACGGTCGTATAACAAAACTGATGCATTTGGAAAAATGACAGGAGCGCTTTTCTTCTGACGTGTGTGTGTGTGTGTGTGTGTGTGTGTGTGTGTGTGTGGTGTTGAAGCTTTTAAAAGAAAGTCGACAGAGCGTGCTTCAGGATTTAGATGAGAAAGATTTGCATTATGGGTAAGGCGTGTGGGAGCAGCGTAATCTCTCTTCGACAGACTCCGACTCGGGGCGAAGTCAATTCTCTACAGATATAACTTAGCAATTAGCATAGCTAATAGGAGTCATCATTAGAAAGAGCGATGTGTAGGTGTCAGGGCTTTGAGCGCGAGACAGTGAGAAGGTCAATGAGCGGAAAAGTAAAGAGCAGAGATGGTGCGAGACGGCGAGGCAAAACCGAAGCTAACGGACGACAAAAGGTTTACAGATCGGACAGAGAACGCCTCTTTTTTTATTTAACGATCTTCCGGTACGGCTCGTTACTGTTTTTCCGAACTGAACAATAATTTACTTCAAACATTCAAACTACTGCGATTCGCGTTTTGTGACGGCCGCAAAACTTCATAAAGGGTTTAATTTAATATTTTTATTTAATTTTAATCTAATAATGCAGCTCATCCAGAGACTTAACTCACATCAACTCCTCCTCCTTTTGTTTTCATTCATCGGTCACTATGGAATTTCTTTTGGACCAAATTTCACAAAAGGTTCAGGAAAGTCTTTCACTCTCTTTTGGTCTAAATACACTTCTCTTGATAAAAGAATGGTGGACATGTCATAACTGTCATAATAAAGGAATGTTAGAAGTCAAGTCTCTCTCTGCCTCTCTCTCTTCCCCTCTCTCTCCCTCTCAGTATCACTGCCTCTCTCCGTTTCCCTCTCTCTCAGTCTCTGTCCGTCCGTCTCTCTCATTCTGTCTGTCGTTCTCGCTTTCCCTCGCACACTGTGTCTACCTGTCTCAGTTTCTCTCTCTCTAAGCCCCCTCTCTCTCTCTCTGTGTCTGTCTGTCTGTCTCTCTGTCTGTTTGTCACGCTCTCTCTCTCTCTTGGTCTGTTCAAGTCATGGAGTGACTGTTTATCCCATGAGACAGACCAACTGAGAGAGTAAATAACACGTGAAAATTCAAGCAGAATCAATTCAATTGTGCTGTTTGGAATTAAGTGATGTGTCCTGAGACATTTAAGTCCTGAATCTAAAACAATGAATTAAAGGATGAGTAACTTATAATAATAATAATAATAATAATAATAATAATAATAAAGATGAACTTAACATATATTTCTCTCCTCAGACCACTGCCATGAATCAATTATTAACCTTGAAGAACAGCGTTTAACCTTGAAGGAACGTTGTTGTTACGGGCCGAGTCTCAGCATCACGTCTCTCCCCACACGGTAATAAAAACGTGTCTGTGTTAATGGCAGAAGGCAGAGTCGGCTGCTGTTTGAAGTTCTTGAGCTCAGTAAACATTCCTTCTAACACGGCTCCTTCTCCTTCAAATATTCACCTCTCCACACTTCTCATCTCAAACTCTTCTTTTTTCCCTGTCTCCTGTTTCTACTGTTTATCTTCTCACAAATCTTCAATACTGTTTTTCTTTCCATTCACCTTTAGTTTTCAAATATTCTTCAGACCAACGTTCAGCTCCCTACATACTCCGGCTCTTCACGTTTACTTTTACCTAACTCCTCCTTCATCTTTCCACCAACCTCCTCTTGCAACCGCTTCATCTCTCCACCAACCTCCTTCTGCAAGCGCTTCATCTCTCCACCAACCTCCTTCTGCAAGCGCTTCATCTCCACCAATCTCCTCCTGCAAGCGCTTCATCTCTCCACCAACCTCCTCCTGCAACCGCTTCATCTCTCCACCAACCTCCTTCTGCAACCGCTTCATCTCTCCACCAACCTCCTCCTGCAAGCGCTTCATCTCTCCACCAACCTCCTCCTGCAACCGCTTCATCTCTCCACCAACCTCCTCCTGCAAGCGCTTCATCTCTCCACCAACCTCCTCCTGCAAGCGCTTCATCTCTTCACCAATATTTACCTGCAACCGCTTCATCTCTCCATCAAACTCCTCGTCTCTATTTAACCTCACCACCTATCTTCACATTACTCCATTTCATCTCTCCACCAATGTCCTGCTTTTCTTCACCTCACCACTTATCTCCTATTGTCTTCATTTTATCGCTCCATCAATCTCCCCCTGCCTCTTCATCTCTCCACCAAACTCCACCATGTAAACCAGCACGTTTCCCCCGGTTTAAACTCTACTCCTTCTTCTTCAAGGTGTACAAGCGCAGAAACAGCACACACACCTCCTCCTGGTGGGGAATAAACCTGAAGAAAAATGTAGATATAATAATAACAGCCCCTGGTTTATCTCTCGGCCCAGACAGGAGCGCATTTATCAGGCATCAACCGGCTCCAATCCTGCTGCGGCGTCGAGTCTCTTCTTGGTATTGTTATTGACAAACCATGGCAAATTGAATTGCTGCGCAGGGTGAACTGTCATAGCGGAGGGCTGAATCGCCACGATACCCGCCTGCCAATCACAGCGCCTTAGCTCCGTGACAGAGGACAGGAAGCCTCCAGATCGTCACACTTTATCTCTCAGAACACCCCACGAACAAGAAGAGAATTTTCTCCTGCCTCAGAAATTCGGGTTAAAGGTTCGACAAGCTCAGCGGTGACACGCGAACATGAAAGCTATCGCGCTCTTTCCATGAACACACTTTCTTTTTTTTATAAAGAATTTGAAAACATTTCTACGAGCATCAACATCGATCACTGGTGTGTTTTAGATCCCTATACTGTGCGTCTTATTCAATCCCAGGAACACCATATCTACACCATACTGAGGACGATGAAGAGGATGAGCATAATGATGATTATGAGAAGAAGAATGGTGATATTGAGGATGAGGAGAATGAGGTGGACTATGAGGATATTAAGGATAATAAGAATAATGATGATAAGGAGGATGCTGATGAGAAGGAACATGGGAATAATGATTATGAGGAAGATGCTGAGAAGAAGGATGATGAGGTTAATTAGAATAATGATAAGGATGATGCTGAAGAGAAGGAGGATGATAAGGAGGAGGATGATGAGGATAATCATGTTAAAGATGATGTGGATAATGATAAGGATGAGGAGGAGGATTCTAATGAGAAGGAGGAGACTAATGATGATGAGGAGGAGGATAATTAGAATAATGATAAGGATGAGGATATGATGAGGAGGAGGAGGAGAATAATCATGATAAAGATGATGTGGATAATGATAAGGATGAGGATAATGAGGAGGATGATAAGGATAATGAGAATAATGCAAAACAATGACAATACTCAAAACAACATCTCAATATTAACACTTTACAAACTAATCTTTAAATAATTGACATTATACTAAAGCCTTGGTGCTGCTCTCATCCTACACACACACAAAAAGCTGTAACTGTACAGAAAACTTGGTGTGAGTGTGTGCGAGTCCTGGGTGGTCCTTAAACTACTATATTAACAACCTAGACACATACCTCCTATAGAACACGTGTGTGTGTGTGTGTGTGTGTGTGTGTGTGTGTGTGTGTGTGTGTGTGTGTGTGTGTGTGTGTGTGAGAAGGTGTGTGTGAGTGGGCTGGGTTTCGCCGGATTATATCAGCTCAGTTTGCATAGCAGCCTACACAAAGTGGAGTGTGAGAGGCGGATGTTCATGCATCTCGACTTAAAGAAGCTCTGCTTGTAGGAGCACACACACACACACACACACACACACACACAGAGACAATAATAATAATCATTATTTATTTCTGATAGCGCCTTTGAAAGCATTTCAAAGTGCTTTACACACACAAAAAAGAAAAATCATCACTTGAAAACTAGCCTAAAGAAATGAAGTTTTAATAGCAGCTTTGAAAACAAAAAAAATTTATCCTGTCTAATTCCAGTGGGATGAGAATTCCATAATTAATGGAGGAACAACCAACACACCAGAATCGGCAGGACGAAGATCACGTCTGCGAGTGCAAACGGTTAAAAGCTGTGACAGATGATGAGATGTAATGCCTTATAAGTCAGCATAAGAGTTTTTAACTACCTGCAGTCTAATTAAAGTGGATTTAGGAACCCATGCCAACATGAGCAGTGGGAGACAAATGTAAAAAATCATTAATTAAATAAGAAAATAAATAAGTATTATTAAGTTTTGTTGGCTTGATTCCTCTGCATGACAAAAATAAATAAAAACAAAATAATCAAAGAAGATCATTTGGAGGCCAAAATAAATCTTCATTAATTAATTAATTGATCGATTTTTTTATTTCATTAATTTATTAGGAACTTTGCCCTCAACAAAACTTTGCTTAATTGAGAAAATTATATTACAAGAGTGTTTGTCTGTTTACTTATTTTCTTGAATATTAATTATTGGAAAAAAAAAAAAATCAGCATATTTTTTATTCATTAATTAATAATCGGTATAAATAAATTTAGTTCCCTTGCGTTAGAACAAGAATAGTCAAGGTATTTAAATAAATAAATAAATAAAATAAACACAGAAATTATTTTTTTATTCATTAATTATCAGACGGTATAACTAAATTTAGTTCCCTTTTATTATAACACGGAAGCCCAAAGTATTTTAATCAATAAAATAAAATAAACACAATCTGAGGAATTTGTAAACTAATTAAAGAAATTGACCGATGCTGCTTTTTATTGATAAATTAATGAATAAATACCATTAAAATAAATTAATTCATAATTTATCAGTAATATTAAGTTTAGTTATCTTGCAAAATTATAAAAAAAATATATAAAATGATAAAAATAAAGAATTAAATAAATGAAAAAATGCGAAAGAAAATTATGAAAAAGAAATTATGAAAAATAATTAATGAATAAAGAAAGAAAGAATTACATAAATAAATAAAAACAAATGCTCTTGTACTATTATTTTCCACAATCTTTCTGAAGTAAAATTTCCTCGGTTGCATCTACAGGACGCTGGATAAAATAAACTCCCCGGATGTTGAAGTAGGATTTATTCAGTACTGGAGTTTTCCTTCTACACAATATGACGCTGCCACCGAGTCCACTGACATTTACTCGGAATATATTTTATTACCACAAGCGTCAACCTTTAGGCGTTTTTGCCAGCTCAGCAATTTAACACCGGAGCAGACCGCACACGAGTTGAGGCGAAACCGCAAATCAGTTGTGTTCTGAATCTCAGGATCATCTGATGGGCTGCTGCTCACCCAGACCTTCCAGGGTTCTGAACGTTCTTCTCCGAGACGCAGACGTGCCGATTACATCAGCATGAAGCAGTCTGATTGTTTACTGAACCTTTAATCAGCAGGATCATCAGTTTCTTACAGCTGGGATACAAGACTGAGAGCTGTAGCATCTCTGTACTCTAAACACACACAAATACACCAAGTATCGCACACATACACACAATTTCTCTTGACCTAAAAGACCCAAACCTGTTCCAGCATGACAACGTCCTCGTGCCAAAGCTATGAAGATATGGTTTCCGTGGGTTGGAGTGGAAGATCTCCTGCTATAGAGCTCAAAACCTTATTGGACATGATGAATGTGAACACTGACACCTCACCTACATCAGTGCCTGACTTTACCATCACCCTTATGGCTGAATGAATCTTCACAAATCTCCACAAAATTTAGTGGAACATCTTCCCCAAAAGAGTGGACCGTATTAGAACAAAAACGGGGGGTGTGAGAAAATATCGATACACGTGTCCAGATGAATTCACTAAGATTTTCGGAACTCGCTGGGGTCTTAGAACATAACCCAGAGGACCGGAGACCACCGTACAAGCATAAGGGCACGCCACTAATCGCTGCTAGTAAAGAAAAAACTGAGGGATTACAGCGAAAGACTCCTGCAAACACTTTATTTTTCCAACTTTGCTCGTACTGCACAAAAAATCTGGTTGGACGTTTAACGTTTTAGGTTACAGGGACTGATTATTGCAAATGCAGCTCATATTGTGTTCTGATTAAATACATTTTATTTGCTTACAGTATCGTAACATATCGGATCGCAACCGTTGTATCGCGATACGTATCAGATCGTCATATTCTTACCGATACACAGCCCTAGAACCGAAAGCACATACCGACCTTAATAAGCTGCATATATAAAGTGATCTTGAGAATATCTTAGAATGTGTCTGAAAAGCATTTTGGGAACTAATGGATCCTTAAGAGTACCGACAAATATAACGAGTGCTAAAGTTCAGTTCACTCTGTGGATAAGAAACAAGCAAATAAGAAAGAGGGGGGAAAAAAAAGCCTTCCAACTAAACTACCAACTCCTCCAATATTTACACAATCAGAAGAATTTATTTATTCAGTCATTCGTTCCAAAAACCTCCATCTTGACACGTCGAGGGGAAAAACAGTAAACCGGTTAGACTTCACTTGTTCAGCGCCTGGACCTGATCGCCGAGTCACAGCAGATACAACACACTCCGAGTGTGGAACAAACCAGGAGAGTGTTTGTGTACACACACACACACACACACACACACACACACACACACACACACACAATCCCTGCCTAATAAATCCCACCCACTAGCAGGTGCCATGATAAAGAGATAATTAGTGTTCATAATGTTATAACGTCATTGTTTTGCCTGATCGGTGCACATAGTAAGAAAACCCAACGTGTTCTTTACTTTTTACGACACGTCCATGTTTTGTTTTTTGTACTGCTACAAACTAAAGTGGATAAAAAACACAAGAATTGGACAGTGAATGACTGGACTGAAGTTATTTTGGCTTGAAAAGAAGAACTTCCATAAGATATCACCCTCACCCTGATAAGATCTCACACTCACCATCAACCCTGAAGGTGGAAGCTTATTGGTTTGGGCCTGGTTTGAAACAAGAAAGGTTGGACACTTTTATGTTGAGTGAAAAGAACCAACATGGCGACCAATCCATACTTCAACACCAAGCAAGTCCGTCTGGCTCATTGGAACCAACAAGACAATGAACCGAAGCGTTCGTCTAAGTGTTAGAGCTTTAGAGTGTAACTATCATGATACGTTCTGCCCAGGCAATGCACATAAATCCAACTGAACTGCTCTGGAATGAACAGGTTTGCAGGAATGAGAGAAATCTCCAACTAGTGAAGAACATCTCTGGCCAGTTTTACAAGCATTTCAGCTGAACATGTGGAGAAACAAACTGAACATCTGTATCAAGTGATTTGTTTAGAAATGATCTTTTATAAGACCAGACTCATGAGGCGATTGCACTCTTTTCTACGCCGCTGGATGCGTAAAAATTGTGAAAATTCGAGGAAAATTTGGTTGTGAGATTTGCATCTAAACCGCTAGTCGTGCCTGAAGTAGAAAAGAAATGAAATGAATCACGGGTGTTTTATCAGGAGAGGTTCATGAACTTCATGTACTTCCTCAAACTATCATCACAGGAATGGAAGCTTGAGATGACTAACTCCAAGCAGTGGTGGATGAAGTACACAAACCATAGAGTTAAAATAGAGATTCACTCAATAGAATATGAAAGTACTATGATTTATTATAACTCTAATGTTCCTGTTATTTTTATCACAAGACTCTTTACTTAATCACCTCAGTTTATGTGTAAAGACTCTGTGACTCAGAGTCTCAAATGTGACTCAAATGAGGTCACGTGTTGTGGCGAGTTCAAGTCTGGAGTTTCTTCATCATTTATTCCTCTGTAAATGTTCTGCTTGATGTTGAACTGATGCTGAACTGTATGTTGGTGATCAGTAGATACATCAAGCCGCAATCAGGACATGATTAAAACGACACCGGTGACTTTCTGCGTGTTTAACCAGTTAAATATTTGTCCCCTCATAAATAAAAAGGAACGACTGATTTCGCAGAATGTAGTTGAGTAAAACAATATTAGACTTTAAAATGGAGTAAAGTTAAAGCTTCTCCAAAAATAGAAATACTTCAGTACATAACTTAGTTAACACAGTAAAAGTACAGATACGTGAAAAAGCTATTTAAGTAAATAAACAGATTATGTTTACTTCTTTACTGTAAAAACCCCGTGCACATAAAAGGACGGCGTGTCCAGGTGCGAAATCCAGGTGCTGAATTTTATCGTAATTATTAAATGTTAATAACTAACTTATGTACTTTGAGCACTTGCTTCATGCAACTGCACACAACTGCAAACATCTGCAGGGTCAAAGAAGTGCACTGAAGCCAAAGTTCAACCAAATGACTTTTACAACCAATGTCAGTCTCTGAACTACAAAAAAAGACGCATAAAGAATAAAAAACTCAACGAGAAAAACATTTAATAAGTTATTAATTGTATATTATAATACACACGTTCATTTCTATTTAACTAGAATTACATGATACTCAATTTTAATACACGTTGGAATTTCCCACCTGTTTTCGGCCAAATCCCACCTCCTGGGATATGATTGGATGGTAGTCACTTCCCGCCTGCGCACGGATTGGCGTTAGTACATACACAGCCAATCACAGTGCAGAAGGTGGATACTATCAACCAATTGTAACTCAGGAGGCGCGGTTTGACCAAAACGGATAGGAAATAAATGTTAGTTTTAGACCGATTTAGAAGTTGAATGTTGTTTTAAATATTTTGGACAAAATATTTGCTTTTAAAGAATGGAGTCTACAGTTAAACGTTACCGTGTTTCTGCTGAGAAACGAACAACCGGCTGCAGCTCTGCGAAGCGCTCCAGAAACAGCCCGGGATGCCATGGATGCCGCCATGTTGGACCGGAAGTGAAAGGTATGCAGCTGTCGAGCGCGTGCCCACGAGCCAAAAGAAAGAGAGAGAGAGAGAGAGAGAGAGAGACTGCTGTGTGAGAAAGGGCAGGTGGAGGTGTGCGAACGAGCGCGCGCGTATGTTTCAAGAGACCACTGTACACCTTTGACCTTCGAGTCGTGACTGCACGTGACTGTCCACGTGAGCGATTGGGACCTGATCAACCATCCGCATGTGCTCAGAGTGTGTGTGTGTGTGTGTGTGTGTGTGCATTATATCAGTGTTCCAAACAAGACAAACAAACAAATATAAATAAAAACTCAAATTCTTTGATAAACAACTGAGTAAATAAGTAAATACATAAACACATTAACAAACTAATAATGAAACCAAAATAAGTAACTGATACAGACACAGACACGCAAATCGATGAACAAACAACAAACAAATAAGATAAAAAACTAACGTTATGACTGTTCCATACATCCATTAAATAATACATAAAGAAGAAAATAAAATAAATAATTCATTAATTATATAGTAACTACACACAACCGCTAATTAGCAAATTAAAAGCAAATAAACCAAACTGAACAACTCAAGTAAAGTGATAAATAAATGAATGAATACAATTAAATAAGGAAACAGATAAACACATAGATAAGTAAACAAACAAAAAATAACAAATAAAATAAGTGAGAGGATTAAAAATGATTATAATTGCTGAATAAATACATTTTATAAAGATGCACAAATAAATAAATAATAGATAGATAGATAGATAGATAGATAGATAGATAGATAGATAGATAGATAGATAGATAGATAGATAGTGTCCATAATTACCTTTACTAAGCTCTTTAACAAGAAATCTAAGAAACGTTAGGTGTAAAACATCAGGAAAGCAAGAAAGCAATATTACATAAGAAGTTGCTTTTATTCCTCTTCTTGACGTTTCCATGTTAAGATGAAGCTCTCAGGCATCTCATGAAGTACGGTGTTGTTTTCAGTGCTTGCTATTCAAAACATGTTCGCTGCAGAGAGACGAAATGGAGCTCATTCATGATATAACATGTAAGCGTGTATTTCCATATATTGCCCGGAGCTGTCTTTATTCTGTTCTGCTACTGAATGTGTACCCATCATGCACTGCTTCACTGTAGACGTACAAACACTATATATAAAAAGTTTGAATCAGACAATTGTATGATGTGTCAAGGCTGTAGAAATGAACACGTTATTTAACTGTTGACGCAAATTCATTTCAACAGCACCCATTTTATTAACGCGCGATTGATGCAGCCGTATTTCTCTTGGACCATTTCTTTAAAAAAACAAATACATTACTAGACAAAATGAAAACCTTCGACGCCACACACGGCTTGGTTTCATTAATAATTAACATATATTTGCATAAAGCATCCATATTTGTTTATGCCCAGGTTGATTAAAGTATTAAAAACATGAATAGTATTAATTTAAGGTACATTTATAACAGATAAATATGTGCGATTGAGTTGACAATCATGTGATTAATCACGATTCAATATTTGAATCGTTTGACAGCCCCTATATATATTTATATATATTTTTAAAAAATACTTTAATTTTAGCATGTTCTCTCCCTCTGCCTAACATGATCCCATTAACTTCCAGTTTTGCCGAGGCGCTTTAAAGATTTCAGCCTATTAGTCAGTCAAGAGCGGTCATAAGGATTATTTAAGACAGCTCTAGCGAGAATAAGAGCCACGCTAATACGACCTCTTATAATAAAAAATTATGCAAATGAGCGGATTTGACGGATTCGCTCCATCCTCATTCAGTCTCTCTCGCTTTTTTTATGTTTGTTCTGTTCCTAGTTGAAATCTCTTTTTACGCACCGCTTCCAGGAACTTTTTAATAGGCCAGGATCCATATTAAAGAGGAATAGATACATATAGAAGGTGTTCTTTGTGCCAGCTGAAGTGTTCCTCGTGTAAGCATGATTTCGTGGAGTGAGAGCAGTGTAGAACCCCAGGCTCTTGCTTTCATTCTGTTGACTAAGCTTTAACACTCAGCTGCACGCTGGCCGGATATTCGATACCGCGTATTAGATATAAAGAGTCTCGGGTGATCAGGAGAGTTTGAGACTCTATTTGAATAAGAGCACTAGATTTATCCTTTATGAATTTGTGAATGTGTTCAGTGGATTTCAGCATATGCTCTGGTTTGATTTTGGTGAATTACTAGTGTATTTTATTAATCCAGAGTGTTTAAGTCAAGTGGTTTCTTGAGTAAAGGGTGGTTGAACAGTCTGGTGGGGTGCTCGCTCTCATGAAAGATGTAAGAAAATGTCTTAAATATCAGATTATTCGTGAGAGAACCAAACTGGGACTAGAGCACATTTCAAAAATTCATTCATTTGGGTCAAGATTGTGTGCCGACATCTTTTTGTTTGTTGGTACACCATTGGCAGGTTTTTTCTAAAAAGGGTTCGAGCCCAAAATCAGGCCCAATATTAGTCCGATTTTGGCCCAAAATTGTTAACGGTGGCAATGTTGGGTTATTGGGCCAAAGGTGTCTTGATCCCTTTGACAGAACAGCGTTGATGGGGTTTGTGACGTTTATTTCTAAAACAATCCTGACACTATTGACCCTTAGTTACTCTCAGTTACTATGTAGGAGAGGTGTAGCTTAGTGGTATGTGAGTACACACATGGTAGTATGTGAGGGTTTGGGTGTATATGGGATATGTGATATCCCCCAAATGAGGATGGGTTCCCTTTCTGAGTCTGGTTCCTCTCAGGGTTTCTTCCTCATACCATCTAAGGGAGTTTTTTCTTGCCATAGTCGCCCTCAGGCTTCATCATCAGTGATAAATACACATCATTCACCTTAATTCTTAAGTCCAATAAAGCTGCTTTGAGACAATGTCCATTTTGCTATAGAAATAAACGTGAACTTGCATGTAAGGGATGAACAAGTGTGCATAAATGCTAGTTCTGTTTATGCTAAGCTGATTGTAAGAGAGTTTAGTGTAGGAGGGTGTATAATGATGATATAAGGATGACTTGAACTTCTCAACAAGCTACAATAGGTGAAGAATTTCACTAAAAGCCGCTTCTAAATATCAACCCAACTTGCTAGCATTAGTCAATGTTGGTCCAACAGTGTTAAGGATTGAATGAGTATTAGCCCCTTGCTAGCATTAGCCCAGCTTTCATCACTATTTGGCCTACAGCGTCAGGGCTGTCATGAAAAGTAAACATTAGCACAACAGAGTTACGATTGCTATGTACTGTTGTGCCACCTGTATCAGGGTTGTTATGACTTTTCTTTTCCGTAGCTTTTTCAAGTCAGATTCTCCAAACACCCCATTTTCTTCATGCTTATCCTCTCTTTCTCTCTTTTATTCTCTCTCTCCCTCTCTCTCACTCTCTCTCTTCAGCAATTGATTCTTATCCTTCCCTCTTCGACGTAACCCACGAACCGCTCCCCTGCAGCTCATCGCCAACGGTTCCATCCACTTCCGTTACTTCTGTTATTTAAGGGATATTCTGCAGCTTATAAAGCCACGAAGATGTTTCATCTCCGAGGCACATTTCATCGCACTTCGCTGCCGAGCGGGGCCACATGAATACATTTTGTCTCCGAAAGGTGATGAGTCCGAAGTTTCGCTATTACACCTTTGTTAGACGGGCGGGAACGCAAAAGCCGCAAATGAGCAAAAAGACGGCTCAGGAGAGCCGTTCGACTGCGGAATCGACAAACCAGAAAGGTGGGATCGTAATCTAGAACGTTCTCCACAGAGCAGACAGATCATTTTGTAAATGGAAATAAAACCTGGAGAGAAGATATCGTTGAATCCCAGCTCATTCTTGAGTTGAGATTTCATGCTGTCGCTGTGAGCAGCTTCACAGATGAATCGTCTGAAAAATAAACGGACAAATAAATAAAACGAAGCTGCGACTAATACTGAGCGCTTTAGCACTGTCATGGGACGCTTAATCAAATTCCCATCAGAAGCAGTTTTCTCTCCACTCTATTCCTCCGTGTGTGTGTGTGTGTGTTAAATCACTTCCATTTACTGCACACCATTGATTCTGAGCTCATAATACCCATAATACCCACCCATCTTTGTCACTTCTAGCCTGTAACTGTGACGCCTACAGGGTGTATTTTAATTTGCACGCACTAGGAATAAGATTTAAAGTTCAATTCTCTGTGGTAATAGTACTTACTAATAAATTCGCGAGTGTGTAAGAATCCAATAATACAATGAAATATATCTTCTTTTCTTTTTAGCGCAAAAACAAAATGTCTCAAAAATAAAACAAAAACCCTACCAGAAACACAGGTAACATTTTGACTTTGAAAAAAAATCCAAAATTACCTTAAAAAAGTGCATGTGCGTAACAATTTTGTGGTGCCGCCTACAGGTGAATTTCGGAACAGCAGCCTATGAAATAACGAATTCAGCAAAAATCGTATCGTTTGAAATATAATACATACCGGTATTTTTTCCAGTACCGGTATACCACGCATCCCTACTTTGCTTTCCTGTGTAGCTTCTCACTTAGCAACCTACGAGGGATGCATTTGTTTCGGTGAATGCAGATGCGTTCAGAGAGATGGGACTCGCATTTAAACGGTGATATTAACTGGTTAACCAGTTATTTTATAGCCATTGGACAAAAAGCCATGTCTTACGAAAAGTGTATAATGAACTAGTGTGTAGTTTGTCAGCGTTATGGAAGCCCCCCATCCAAGCCCGAGGCCCTCGACACTTTCCTGCTCTGCATATAGCGAGCACCGTCTCTGCATTAACCTCTCCTGTTAGAATCACAAGTGAGTAAATCTACATTTGACTATTATTAGGGTTTCTGTTGGGTCTTAAAAATTTGGAATATCCTTCCATAGGTATGCAAGTACGCATGTAAATGAGTAAGTAAGTGAGCAAGCAAGTATGCATGTGAGTATGTATGTTAGTATACAAGCTAGTCTTGTACCAATGTGCATGTATGCTAGTAGGATAGAGCTTGTAAAGTATGTACTGTGCTGGTGTTCAAATGTAATGCCTTGTTGATGTCATTCTCTAACCAAATACTGTTTTAAAATAAAGTGCTATGGATAAGGGTAAGTCTGGTAGGCTAGAACACAAAATTTAATAGACAGGAGTAAGGGCCTTGCTCAGGGGCCCAGGAGCGGCAGCTTGGTGTGTAACCTTGTAACCAACTTGTAACCTTCCGATCCAGAGTCCAATGCCTTTCCCGGTAAGCTACCACCTCTCAGTCTTACGTTAAGAAGAACGTTTTGAACTGTGTGCTCAAAAGCTAGTAGGCATTGAAGCTATTATGCTAGTTTGCAATTATGTGTAAAAATGTGTGTGTAAAAGTGTGTGTGTGTGTGTGTGTGTGTGTGTGTGTGTGTGTGTGTGTGTGTGTAGGGTAGAATGCAAGGTTGCATTGCAGTGGAGGAACAGGACATTTCCTACAATGCACTTAATGCTAATTTTCTTTAATAACTTTGCAGCGGCGCTTTAGTTCCCTAGTCTGTCCTGTTTAGGCACCTGTACACCCTGATCATCTTCCAAATCTTCACCATTCATGCGATCGTGAAGACTATTAGCTGCATTTCATCGCAATCTCGATCTCAGCCCTAAATCTCCAGAAGCTGCAGAAGAGGCTCCACGCAGAGACGGCAGCCTTTTCTCTACGACCCACGGTGCGGTTTAGAGTAAACTCCATCGCTCAATCCATGGCGGGAGCGGCTGCAGCTCTCCGGCTGATATAAAACACTTCGCCTGCTGTTGCTCAGAGGCGCATAAAAAGGATTCACCGAGCAGGCCTTCATTTCAAACCCCACCTTGAGGAGGTGTAGAGCACTCTTTCCAACTCTTCAAACTTTTGCCTAGTTTTAGTCAAAGGCTCTCTCTGTTTTTCTCTTTCTCTCTCCTTTCATATCTTCTCGGTTACTCGGCTTTTATGCCGTGCCCACTGCTGGAGGATCCATGCCAAGATTCTCGCAAGGCAAATAAGCAGATGGAGGGCTGCCGGACATTCAGATCGTAGCTTCCTCACTGAAATCGTTTACCACAAAAAAAGCCATTACTGCTAACTAAAACGAAATGTACACGTTATTAGCTGAATCAGCACATCTTCAGTGGTGTAGCAGAAGCCCCCTCTTAACATAAACGACGATTTCACGTGCCAACCCTTTCACGAGTTGCCGTCATACGTAATAACACGCATTAGCAGTAAAATGATATGTAATAGCCGCGGAAATGGACAAGCGCTCAAATCCAAAAAGATAGGAGAGAAAAACAAATATATTTCAGAGAATCATTGTGTTTGGAACAACACACACTCACAAAAAAAAGAGTAATAATCCCAGACGCATCACATGACTCAGATATTCAATACACTTGAACGAAAGACTGAGTGACGCTCAGCCCGATGCTGTTGGAAGAAAGCAGCTAATCACTCAGACTAAACGTCTTCGTGACAGACAGGGGGCGACAGGAGAGGTGGTCACCTTGAGAATTTTCAGAAGTGATTCACCGTCAGAATATGTAATCTTTTTTAAATTGCGTATTTCTTTCTCCCGCCGTTGTTAAGCGAAAGCCGAGTGTGTCATTCACCTTGTTAAAGTGCAGGGAACAGAGACAGCACTGTAAACACACAAAACCAAGTTAATCCAATTTTACACACATGACACCCAGTAGTGGACTGTAGTGAAGTAAATGTAATGTTTTACTGTATTTAAGTAGCTTTGTCACGTATTTGTACTTTACTGAAGTGTTTCTATTTGGGGAGACTTTCACTACATTTCAAAGTCAAATATTTTACTTTTTACTCACCTACATTTAGTGAAATCAGTCGTTTCTTTATATTTACGAGGATAAAAACGCAACTGGTTAAACACTCAGCGATCCACCAATCAGGGTCGAGCGCTCGCTCTGATTTAAACTTGTTCTGATTGGCGCTTGGTGTATCTACTGCTCACCAACATACAGTTCAGCATCAGTTCAACATCAAGCAGAACATTTACAGAGGAATAAATAATGAAGAAACTCCAGACTCGAACTCACCACAACACACGTGACCTCATTTACACCATTTTTATTAAGTAGTTGAAAAGAAGGTTTTATTACCTGTACATTACAGGAACATGAAATTCTTTCTAAGCATAATCCAGCTGGGGTCAAAGTGCAGGGTCAGTGATGAACGGTGCCCCTGGTGGACAGAGTGTTAAGGGCCTTGCTTGGAAATTTGGTATGAATACGTAAACCTGATCAGCTGCTCAGGAAAATTGTGCATCCGAAAATAGACTATACGTTTAAAATAAGAGAAAATATATTTGATAATAATCAAGTGATAGTTAAAAATTTTGCATATTGGATGGAATGTACTGAGGTATGACACCAACAAACAAAAAGCATTAACAATGACATCGACAAAACAATTGCAGAACTCTTTCAGAAAATCTGGACGCTTGGCAATGTCCTTATGGTCGCTAATGATGTCCACTAGGTACCGTCATGTAATCTACAAGCAGCCAAAGGGGTTTTCTTGGACATAATGGTATCCACAAGACATAACGAGTCAGCAATAAATTGCCAGTAGAAACTCACAGGCTTACCCTACGAAATTTTCTATTAAAACCAATACAATTTAGATAATGTTAACTATTAAAACCATTCCAAGGGAGATGGATCTGGTTATCACCTGTGTTACAGTGTATATTATGAACACAGTTCAAGTTTTGCCTCACTGTTGGAAAGGTTATTTCATGAATGTTAAAGAAATGGGTACATGACCATAAGCCACCCCATTCCACATTTAGTCCCCATTTTTTATTATAATAACCTCCACTTTTCTGTGGAGATTTGTGGAGATTCATTTAGCCACAAGGGTGTTAGTAAAGTCAGGTAGGTCAGTCAGCATTCCAAATCATCCCAAAGATGTTTAATAGGGTTCATATCTTCATGGAGCTGGCTTTATGCACAGGGGCATTGTCCTGCTGGAACAGGTTTCAGCCTGCTAGTTTTCCAAGTGAAGGGAAAATTACCACATCCAAAGAAACATTTTATGCATTTGTGTGTCTCCAGCTTAGTGGTAACAGAACCACATACTCTATGGCTCCACATATAGAGTCATTATTATAGAAATAATAAGGTATGAGAACCAGAGCTTTAATATTACCTGTGATTTGCAGCTCAACACCTTCTAAACAATCTGGCTAGAGAATCTGACAGCAGCTGTGGTATAAGCTAATATAATAAAGACTCTCTTCGCATCTTAAAATATTCCAACAAACATGAGACCCCTCACCCTGTAAATCTCATTGAGCCTATTTCCTTCCTGATGGGTATTCACCCCTGCGACTCTCGCCTACTCCCCCACTCCTGCCCTCAACTAATTATTAAGAATGCGCGCTTATTGTTTTGTAATTATGGATTGCCTTCTGGTGAGTTCAAATCTTGCATTTTTCTTTTATGTTTTATACCAAGTCTAAATTTTACACTGTAAAAACTACTAGTCATAACATGCCAATTGGATATAGATCTTTTCTTTCTTTCTTTTCTTTTTTTTTTTTGCTATACTGTGCAAATCAGACGAGCTTTGAAACGCTTCGTCTATCCTCTATCCTCTCTGAGCTCCACTCCAACCAAATAATCACCTTAATTTCCGATAATACAAACCACGGTCCAGTCTGAAATGATCCTGGCTCTGCCCATACTCGCTGCAAATCTGAAGAGTCCTCAGGTATAAAAGGTTAAAAGTAACAGCTGTTGGGATTCAACCAATCACTGAACCTGGTGTCATGTCTGAATTTAGAACATAGGCTAATTTATCCATGCAAAAGATGTAGTATGATGCTAGGAGTTTACTTTTTCACCTATTTGAATATTCGGTTCACAATCCTTTAGTTTAAAATGACCCTACACATGGCTGAGATAAATGCTCTTGCTGATCAAATTGCTCCCGCACATGGCGTCGCTTCAGAACAGACAGCACTCACAACAGATCATGATGAATTGACTGGAATGTACATAAATACTTGACTTTTTGTAAGGTCAAGGTGAGGGTTAGGTTGATGCAGGATCTAAGGTTGGAATAGACCTTGGAAGGGATGCCAGCCCATCACAGGGCATTACATACTCTCATAAGGACAATGAGATAGTACCTAATGTATTTATCGGTATGTTCTGGGACAATAAGAGGTAACTGGAGAACCTGGGGATAACCTAAATTCAGGAACATACTTGAAAACTCTGAAGCTCCACCTTGGCAAACCTACATACTACACCTCCATGGCATCCAACCATTCATCATGAATCTAAATGTCTAAATGTGTTTATTTTGAGTTTGTATGTTTGGTTCTTTGGTTTCCCATTATAGCATTACACAGAGCAAATATAAAGGTAATCAACACAGACGAGAAAAGAACCGAGCTACGGGCATCCCACTGACCTTGTTTTCTTGAGCGGATGCACCTCTTCTTCTATATTAAGTCCCCATCGCTTTCAGGCTCTCAGGAGGCCTACAGCTAATTAACCTTGTGGAGGAAGCAGTCGAGGATTAGGGATGAGAATGTTAAGCAACATATCCCACGCCACTTGGATTACCATAAGCAACTTTCAAGTGGCTTCTCCAATATTTGTCTGAACCTGCAAATGTGAGAACTTCCTTCATCCTTCAAGAATTCTAAGCAACACTGACTTTTGACCGGAAAATACACGCCTTGCATACCAAGGACCACACCCTGTAAGAAGATGCATGATGTTTAGGCAAACAAGAATACAGACACAGAACGTCGTTGTACTGTAGCTTCTACATAACCAAGAAAGCAAGTAAATCTTCCATGGCTATCTGGACAACAAGTATGAGATACGTATATCTTGTGATTGACCCGTTCTTCTAAAGTTTCATTCATCTGTGGGGGCAAACCTAAAACTTCTACAGGTTTTTTCTTTTCCTTGTCAAGGCAAAATCAATGTAAAAATCCCCTCAAACAACCCTGGTCCTTCAGCCCTTTTCCTAAAATGAGTATTAAAACACACATCATCATTCATATCAGTTTCCCAACATGAAACATCCTTGAAACCTGCTTACCAATTTCTACTTTCTGTTTCAACAGACCTGACCCAAATCACTAATGGTGATCATCTTGAATCAGTCTCATCATCTGCTACAATGTAGCTGACCGCTCTTACGTTCATTAATAGATAGATTGATGGATGGATGGATGGATATAAGGAAAGAAAACAAAAAAGGGAGGCAGGATATGATAGATAGATAGATAGATAGATAGATAGATAGATAGATAGATAGATAGATAGATAGATAGATAGATAGATAGATAGATAGATAGATAGATAGATAGATAGATAGATAGAGGCAGGAAATGATAGACAGATTAGATAGACAGATTAGATAGACAGACAGACAGACAGACAGACAGACAGACAGACAGACAGATAGATAGATAGATAGATAGATAGATAGATAGATAGATAGATAGATAGATAGATAGATAGATAATGATCCAGATGTGATTGAGAATGTATTCTGAATGTACAGAGTGGAGCAGAACTGATGAATATTACAGGCGTTATTTACAGTATGTATACCCGTAATGATTAGCATTCAGCTAGTTTGTCTGGTCAGAGTTATTATCATGCTAGCTAACATTCGCGAGATTAGGTCTTATAGCTGTTGTTAGTTCGGCTTATCTAATGTTGTCCCACGTTCTTTGGCGATAAAGACGTTAGATCAGGGTGGGATCTGAGGTTGGCTGAATATTTTCTTTCATCAATCTTTCTTGTACTTTTGAGTTCATTATTTGAACCCGAGTGAAAGATGTGAAACTGTACCTCAGCACGTGATTATTCATTCCAATGAGTAATTGTACTTTTTCAAAGTAAAGAATTTGGGTTCTTTTGCGCTTGACAAGGTTACCGCCAGAGACTAGCATTTGTATCCTCAGAGGTAAAGGATAATAACATTTTTTTAATGAATGTGCCAAAGTGTAAAATGAGTCTAGACCTCTTTAACAGATTTGGCATTGATGGATCTTATGCACAATCATTTCCCTCTCATATTTATGTGGAAATTAGCTGCGGCTCTGTCAGAGACTCCACTCCTTATTCGGAATTGATCGGGCTTCCCGTCCAGTTTAACCGCGTAGCAGTTTAATTTATTTGCACAAAATAACGTTTCTGAGAATAAAAATCAACCCCCCACATCAGTGAAGAGACTCATGTCCCTGTAGAGACATAGCAGTGGCCAGGCTTTGAAGTGGATGAGACTATACAGGATCATCTTTCATGATCTGAACTGGTGACATCTCATGAAGTGTAGACGATGGGTGACAGCATGGAAGCCTTCTGGTTCTCATGCATAATGCTCTTTGTGATCGGAGAGCGTTTTCTTTCAGCCTGCGAGATATCAGATGGGAAATCAGGAGGATCAGGGGATCAGAAATATCGGAACGGATAGCGTGAAAACGAAGAAGAAGTGGGTTTGCAAAGGGAGAATTCTTTTAGCGATGGTGACTTATTTTCCATAAAGCAGTGTGTCATGGTAGTGTAAGTTACCTAAAACAATCATGTTCAGGTATGCAAGTATAGAAGTGTGGAATGTATAATTAGAGTTTGGAAGGGATTCAGTATGTAAATACACAAATCTGCATTTGTATGCAAGTGGGCAAATATGTACATAAGTATAAAAACGTGCAAATGATCGTGTACTAAACTGCACAACTTGGCTTTTATGCCATTATGAATTCACTGATCACTGATTCATCTAAATTGACACATGGACACTAATGTCAGGACGACTTTGGTATTCCTCTACGAGAAGGAGATGTGTTTTCCACGTCTCGTCACGGCACTTCCACTCAACCTCTGCTCCTCCCTTTGCTGAGGCTCGGAACGCTGTTCCTCTTCACCTCTGCTCCCTCCTGCTTCATCCCGGCCCTGATTATCTCCCAAACTGTCCACGTCGCTGTCCATTTGTTCGTCTCTGAGAGCGCACATGCTTGGAAGTCGCCCCCCTTCAACTCCGCACACACGGGCGTGAGCCGCTCTTCTCTTTTTAAATGTATTTTTTTTTTTTTTTTACAAATTCAAAAGCCTTTCTCTGTGAAATCTTTGTCTGTATTAGAGCGAGCGTGCTTGAAGAACCCTGTAGGCTTTCAGTTTAATAGAGCGCTGCTGAAAAATCCATGCGCTGGACGAGAGAGAGAAAAAAGGAAAAGAAAAGAAACAAGGCAGTATGTTTTCTCCTCCAGACAATGAATGCTTTTTGAAATAAACCATGTTTTTTCTGCATACATCTCTCAGAGAGCGTTCGCTGGCTAATAGCTCGGGGAAAATCCTTTGTACGTGGCTGGAAATTTTTTTGTTACGACTGCTAGTCGTTTTTGTCCACTGTTTGCTGTTTTCTTCTCTTCGACTAAAGGACAAGTGATTGGCTGCATCTCTGGATGCGGCTGGCAGCCTGTTAGAGGCGTTCTGGAGCGTGGCCGGGCCTCGCGCGCTGACGGGATCGTATTCATTTTTCAGCAATGAGGAATTCATTTTTTGTCGCAGGTAGCCATGGGGATACAACATGAAATCCGGATGCCAGGAAGATATTCGCCAGGACACTGAAATCCCATCGCGAGTGCTGGCTTTAGGCATATTTATACAACTGCATAATTCTTTCATAATGACTAGGAAGAAACGTGACAATATTTCATTTCATTTAAACATTATGGGTGATATTTGGACTTCTATTGCTGTTCTCTACCTGCACAAGCTTTACATCAGTTATGCGGTAGATTTATACGATCATGTGATCAAGTTATCTATTTGCATAAGATAGAACATAAAGATAAACGCACAAGTAAATAATTTAAAACAAACACATTACAAACAAGTAAATAAAACCTAAAATAAGTAACTGATACAGACAGATAGACAGATAGACAGATAGATAGATAGATAGATAGATAGATAGATAGATAGATAGATAGATAGATAGATAGATAGATAGATAGATAGATAGATAGATAGAAACCAAATAAACTGATTAATAAATAAAAAAGTAAATATATAAATGTGTAAATAAATAAACAATATAAATAAAACAAAATATAAAAGTTGATGTAAAAAAACAAATTGTTCGAAATGCACACGTAAATTAATACAAATAATTATTACACACAACACATAAATATAAAAAAACATAAATATGTTACAAATATTGTAAATAATCAAGACAGAAAGAACAACTAAAAAAGAGATAGATAGATAGATAGATAGATAGATAGATAGATAGATAGATAGATAGATAGATAGATAGATAGATAGATAGATAGACAGACGGACGGACGGACGGACGGACGGACGGACAGATAGATAGATAAGCGTGTAAAAAAGAAAACAAAAAAGAAAATGAAATTAATAATTAATAAATTAATTTGATATTAAAAATAAATAAATACACAAATAAACTAATTAATATATATGAATAAAAAAACATTTTACCATAAAAGTTGGAGACACAATTGTCAATGCTCCTGTGCATGTCAAAGCCAGCTTCATGAAGATATGCTTTATATGGGTTGGAGTGGAAGATCTCCTGCTTTTGAGCTCTCAACTCAACCCTGTTGAACGTGATGAAGTTCTCCTCACCTCACCTTCATCAGTTCTTGACTTTACTTACACCCTTGTGGCTGAATGAATCTCCAGAAATCTCCACAAATCTAGTGGAACATCTTCCCAGAAGAGTGGAGGTTATTATAGCAGAATGAGATGTTCCAGAAGAGCATACCATTCCTATGGTCAGGTGTCCAATTTATTTGTTCATATAGTCTGTGTGTGTGTGTATAATGAATGACAATTAGATTTTTTTTATAATTACATTAGTATTTGTTATAATAAGGTTGTATTTGTGTGCACTGCTGTTTATTTCGATGGCTACCTTTCTGAGGAACATCAGAGCAGACCAGGAAGATAAAAAGAGGATGGTGAAGCTCACACTGAGCCACAGCCTGAGACTTTCAATGAGTCCATTGTTTACCAAATGGAGCTGCCTCTGGTCTTTTGTCAGCTAAAAAAGAAGTACACACACTGTGTGTATGTGTGTGTGTGAGTCAACCCTGACTACTGCACTCAGAGGGAAGAGCATATGTCTGTCATGGCCTTGCAACCTCACACCAGAGATAGATGTCACCACCTGAAAGAGCTGAGTGCAAAAAAGATGGAGAGCTGCCCTGAGAAAACAAGAACATAGTAAGAGAGCTGCAAAGTCAGAGAGAGATGGAGGGAGAGAAAGAGATGGAGAGAAAAAAGGCCTGGTAATGAAAACACCAGCTGTCATGGGGTGTTGTGTAGCTCACTGAAGTGGTGTGAATGGTTCCGTGCTGATAATTCGCTGTGATGAGTCTGCAGCGCAACGTAGTACACAAACACACACACACACACACACACACACACACACACACACACACACACACTTCAGTCAGGAAGAACAGAGCGTGCTCAATTCACCATAAACCCTCCCTGCTAATGTCAACACGATACCTCAAAGCAAACACTTCCCGCGCCTGGTCCCTATCACGCAGCCCCAGATCGCTGCGATTGTGCTCAAGGTTATCGCGCATATTGTAGAAAATTCCTTCCGCGCTCATGCTCTCGTGCAGATAAACAGGGAAAACGAGCCGAACATGAAAGGTGTCTCAGTTTCACACTTTTTTTGAGGTTTCATGATCGACGCCGAAGCTCCTCGTAGCTTATTTCTGTCGCCGGATATTTCTCAACGCCGGTCTGCCGCAGAGACATTTATTCATTTATTTACAAAGGTTTCGCTTTCAACGCAAAAGAAAATTTGTTACTGTACTTGAGTAGCTTTTTCACGTATCTGTACTTTACTGAAGTGTTTCCATTTGGGAAGACTTTTACTGTAACACTACATTCAAATGTGACCACAAGTCAAATATTTAACGTTTTACTCAACTGCATTTAGTGAAATCAGTCGTTTCTTTATATTTACGAGAATAAAAACGTAACCAGTCAAACAGCTCTGTTATGAACTTGTTCTGATCGGCGCTTGGTGTATCTACTGATCACCAATATACAAATCTATGACTCGAACCCGCCACGTTTTTAACGCCAACTCCTGCTTGTGTGACGTCATGGGGGCGTGGCTTAACACATTCCCACCATCCACACGCTCCTGTATGCTTTGCCTGAGCCAATGATTGGCTAGCGTTGCTGTGATTGATAGGGGAAAAGAGAGAATACGCCCACTATTCCATTCCTTCCATCATTCCTTGCTTTGTAGACTGAATGCACGCACAGTCTGCAAAGCGAATCCTTCACAACCTTCCTGTGATGTTCAAAAGGGTTATGGAGTTTCGTTATCTCTTACATAAAGAAAGGAATGTCCTTTTCTCTGTGATGACACAATCCAAAACAACATGACTCCCTTCACATTATAGCCTGCGTACGGTTTTTCGGGCACAGCCCAGAGTACGACCTGCATATTAATGCCTTCTGCTAAATCGTGTCTGTCACTTTTTCACACGTTTAATTGCTATTCTCCTTGCTTTCTCCTTCTCCGCCGTGCTCATTATTAAATCATTACACTGTTAATAATAACGATGATATGATGACAAGCTCCTGAACCACAATAACAACGCAACAGCATCCGAACGCCTGGAGACCGACGCGGTGCTTGATTCCAGAATTACAGCACTGAGAAACATGCTGGGGAACCATGAAGGCATGTTTGGGAATATTGTCAGGTTGGAATATGGAAGTCATGGGTGGAGCTTTTCTTTAGAAGCTTCTTCAAAAGAGGAGGATATTCGTAGAAATGTAGCCCTCAGTGATCATTTGACAATCAAGGACAAACAGCGCTTTAGAAGCTAGCAAGCTCCATTTTCTCTTCTCTTCTCTCTCCACCCAGCTTCAGTTTACTCAGCTCCTTTTTAAGCCAAATAGGAAAAGGTGACGTAGTTCAGTTCTCTCGAGCTGTAGCACGAGTATCCGGGATGGAAACAAGCTCATTTTGGTGCTGCTTGAAGGATGGACAAGGCCTCGTGTCCCAATTTCATGCCACTCAGGGAGCCTCCATTGGGGCACGGCTAGTCAGCTAACCTCCAGCCGACCTTCGTTCTCTTTGTCTCTCCTTTTCTTTTTTTTTTTTTCTTCACTTAACTCTCTTCCACAGTTAGCACAGATCACTGCTGGGAATCTTAACCACATGTCGGATCGGGCTTCCAGATTTCGAGCAGCATGCTTAAATTAGCTGACAAATTAGTTGCCCTTTGGACACCAAGATGGAAGAACTTGTTAAAATGTATGCTGAAAAAAAGGTTTTGATTGGAGTAGGAGTAGTAGTCTCCCAAGATGATATTTTAAATAAAGTGATCTGACCAGCTACAGTACCAGTGAAAGGCAAAATCCTTTGTTCCTGTACTTATGTACATTTTTCCAGGATAAGTACTTTATCTGAGTATTTTTGATTAGGGTTTTTTCCTTTACACCATTAGAATGTGGAATATCTCACTCTATTCACATGAACAGCCTAAAGATCTATGCTCAAATTAAGTCAAGTTTTATGGGGGGGGTCCCCAGTTATTGTGTATTTCATATATTTTGTACTAAAATAATCATAGGGACCCCCTATGTCTATTTAATGCCTTATGGGGGTCCTGGATCCCCCCTCAATTCGAGCACTGACAATAAATCAGGACCACAGTTTGCATTCAAAGTTCTGGATTTAAGCACTAAACTGCACACCTTTACAGTGATGTTCATGGAATGATTATATTTAAATCAACATTGAATGAATTCAATTAAAATCAATCAATCTTAAAAAAAAAAGTTACATTCTCTGAGCAAGTGTTGATCGATAGCCCCTTAAGAAATCCTGTTTTTTTTTCACTCATAGCGACAAACTTATAATTATTAGGAACAAACTTATACATTCTGTTATACAACTTCGTAACCTGTTCATCTTTGTAAAGCTGCTTCGAGACAATGTCCATTGTTAAAATTGCAATACAAATAAAACCGAATTGAATTGTATTGAATTTAAAACTTTTACTAATGTTTACTTCAGAGTTCTTCATCCAGCACTGCATCGAAAACACCGTCACTGAGAAGTTGCTGATGAGGAAATAAAACTAGACAACTCTTTAATTTGCTCAAGTAATAATCTAGAATAAAGTTAACCACGTTGGAATGATAGTCTACCATTTTTGCAGTTATTTGTTTGATGTTCCATGCTAATTAATACAATAACACAAAATATTACTCTAGATTCATTACATAATGCGTAATTGAATACGTTCAGCCTTTTCCTGTAGTCTGTAGCACCGGTTGTCGCCACAATGGTATATTTTACTCCTGGTTTAAGGTTTTCTAGATTAAAAGAATTTTTACTTCCCCCTGAAAAAAAATCAATGCCTTGTTTAGCTTTAACAGGCAGGACCTCTGATTGCCTTCAGTGCTGATGTACATGTCTCGATGGACTTTTTTCTATTACACGATTCTCGATATCAGACAGAAAATCCTCACTATGGTCTACAAAAATAAAGTGGTTACGTATCAGCATCACAACCTTTTTCTTTTGCAATGTTCTCTTGGTTTTTAAACGAGTAGAGTTGAGGTCATACACTATATTGCCAAAAGTTTGCAGGCAACTGGTCATAAGTACGGTATGTGCTTTTTTGGTATGGGTGCATTCCACATTTAGTCCTGATTTGCTCTTATTATTCCCCCCACTCTTCTGGGAAGATGTTCCACTAGATTTTGGAGTGTGCTTGTGGAGATTTGTGCTTATTAAACCACGAGAGTTCGTAAAGTCAGGTAGTGATGTAGGTGAGGTGAGGAGGTCTGAGGTGAAGGGTATCTCAAAGGTGTACAATAGGGTTGTGACAACTTTTATAACAGGAGCTCTTCCTCTCCAAACCATGTAAAGCAGATCTTCATGGAGCTGGCTTTGTGCACAGAGGTATTGTCATGCTGGAAGAGGTTTGGGTCTCCTAGTTCAAGTAAAGGGAAAATATCAAGCTGCATCCGAAGACAACGGATAGAAATGTGTGCCTTCAGCTTTGTGGTAAAAAAAAAAATGTGTGATGACTAGCCGAAAGACCAGAGCAGGTGTGTCAGAATGGGATTTGCCTAGGGTTTGGAAACACTTAAAGAAACCCAACTGAGGACTCGTTTGACTCATCCCTGTACTCCGTTTCAGCGTGTTATTTAACATTATGGGAACCCATAATGAGACGCTTCTAATTTACGAGCGCATCGTGTAATTTGTGACTCGTAAATGCCTCGTGGTCAGCGTCAACAGCGTGCCTGCGTGGCCAAGAGGGGGAGTGCGGCATGCGAGAGAGAGATGGCCGTGTCAGCGTTAATCGGCCTCGGGTCGAGCTAAGTATGCGACGATACAATTAAGCCGTTCTCATTTTTCTGAACGATCACATTTTCACAGACAGGGTTTTAATAGCTAAAGAGATCACTGCAGCACACGAATGGCATCTCCTGGGCTCAGGTGGACGTTCTCGACGTGTAACACGTAGAGACGAGCGGTTCAGACACAATGGGCTTACACAGATAAAGGATAAATAGCTCAGTTCTGGAAGTACCAGCTCTGTGAGAGCCACTGGTACACTGTAGGCACTCAGGCTGTGTTGGTGGTGGTAATTTATGACAGCGAATCAAACACGGGTACAACAGACACCGAAAGAGGGTTGAACAACTGCGATACCGGCGGCAGATGTTTCCTGCACACGGCCAAATCTATTCCTAGAACCTCCGGCGTGGATACGACATAATGCGCATCTCATCAGTCATGGTTGCGAAAGATACATTAAGGATTCAATCTGATACGATTCAGCAGCGCTCGGATTTATTGCGATCCATTACGATGTAGTAGATTTATAAGCTGCGGCACTCGTTTGCTTGAAAAAAGGTTAAAGTGGGTCAGTGAGGGCCGTGCGAACTGGACCGGGTTATACAGACTATATAAAACTGTAGCGTTCATCCGTATTGTTTGATATTCTCAGGAACCTAATTGACGTAAAGTACCCTGTGGTGACTTTCTCCATCGTACCATAAGATACATACTGCACACTGTACTGTAGTCTCTTCTATTTGGTACTCTGCCCATCACATGGCCTTTCAGTGAGGCTCTGGGGTATAAAAAAAGGCATCGATTGTATGATCTTTATCTCTTCACCATCAGTTTTTTACCCTCTCGCTGTCCGTTGACTCTTTTCAATTCTATTTCGAGTTAAGTCAAGTTTATTTCTATTGCGCTTTTCCAAACATTTAGAAAGCAAACAGTGGTCTGGAGTGTTATCTTACATGGAATGGCCTGCCCAGTCACCACACCTTCATCCCACACCTTTCGCATGTTTTGCAAGAACCATTATTAAAGAAAGTATTAAATGTTTGGAGAAATGATATTACTAGATGCCCAGAGTGTGTAAAGCTGTTCCTCATGCTAAGGGAGGATTTTCAAAGGAAAATAAAAGTTGAAATTCTGGACATTTTATATATTTGTTTGGTGATAAAATACCAGAAGTCCAAACTTTTGACATGCACAACAAGTGTACTTATTTCTATCCATGGCCATAGGACAGCAGAAGACTAAGATATCACTTATCCAGCCTGATTCCTTTCCAGCAGTATGTATTTAATTGTTAGGAAAAAGACTGAAGGACATTTCCACCTTTAAATATATGTATTTCTTCCATTAAGGTTAATAAATGTTTTAAAGCAAAAAAAAACAACAACAAGAAAAACAATGAGAACTCAATAACCAGCTTCATAACTAGAACAAGAAAAATTGATACTTTATGCCTCTGTTGTTTGGGGTCACTTTACAGTGAGAGAAGTTCTCCACCGTCCTCCGCATTTCCTTCATCACCCCGTGCTGAATCCCTAGTCAGATCAAACAAGGCCTGAGACAGCTTCCTGTCAGAGCGAGTCAGGATAAGTGTAGCTGAAGATCTTCAGCGAGTGTAATTTCATAAGCAGCAGCGAGAACGCCGTCTCTATTCAGCTAATGTGATTACTGCTATTTCCCAGTGCGGACCGATGCACCCGCTAATCTAAAAAGAACACCTGTGCCTCGTCGAAATGCAAATAAACGCTGCGACGGAGGCACCGCGAGCACTCAAACGCAACCGGAGGACACCCCTGGTCCCCGGTGACCTCTAGGTGGAATGTTCAGTGTGTACATTTGAATGAAGTTTTATTGGCAAAAAATCGAATGGAATGTTGAACACAATCGATTTGGTGGTTGAGAAGAGGAAGAACAGCGAGGGAGAGGAGTTCTATCCAGAGCGGAAATGCAGGAAGTGACAAACCGCATCAGTCTGGGGAGCCTTTGCATTGACCAAAAGCTGCCCGATTCCTTATCAGAGATGGGAAGTCATGAAGTACAATTACTTTGTTACTGTTCCTAGGTAGATTTTCATTATTCATTTTTTGGACAACTTTTTACTTTCATTACTTCAGTTTTTCTGTACTTTCTACATTTTCAAACAAGGCTAGTTTTGGTGACATGATCAATATTTTTTCTTCTCATTGCGCTGTTTTCAGCACATCAACCAGTTTCTTGTCATTGCTTGACTTTTTCGATCTCCCACTGGTGTATCTTTTTCTGCCTCTCCCACAATACAGATGTAGACTGGATGACAAAGCTCACAATGAGCAGACAGAAGACAACAAGGAGTCTGAGGTTATGTGGATGAGACAGAGGGAGTCAGTGATGTAAACATGACTGAGAACAGAGACATTCCTGATCATCATCATCTTTTCTCTGCTTGTGTTCTATATGGTAGATGTTCAGTCTGGATACATTCATTAGGTAACACCATTTGCAATTCTTTTGTATTAATATATCATAATGTGAGGTTTAATTACCAGCATGACACCAAAACCTGTAGTAAGAATGTCTATTTTTACTGAAGTACATTTCAGAGCCCAAACTTCCCAAACTTACTTTAACCAAGCTGCCACTCCTGTGCCCCAGAGCAAGGCCCTTGACCTCATAGCTGCTCAGTTGCATAAAATAATAACATCTGCAGAATGCCATAATTGTAGATATCAGCAAGACAGAATCGGACCATCAAATCCCATCATTTTATCTCTGAATTTCAAATCAGGTCGATGGGAAAAGCAAGAGTCCCACCTCTGAACGCTCGCTCTCCAAGCTGTCTGCTCTAAAGTTACATGCTGCCCAGCCAAAGTGCACTTTGTCATAGCAAGGCAACAAAACACCATAAACCTGCTTTATTGCACGGTCGAGAGGCACTTCACCAGCGAGTCCTTTTTTAAATTTAATGAATGACCCATGTTCATTTATACATGCACATATAGAACCAGAGAACCCCCTCCAGCGTGTGCTCCACACTCCCAGTGCTCCTATGAGCCACAATTGTAAACGGCCAAATGTTTTACAGCAGCCGGGACGCAGGAACGGGTTTACAGTACCGTCGCATCCTGGTTTTGTTCCAGCAGCTTCACTTGACAGATGCAAAATGAGGGATTTCGTTCGCTTTTTATTTTTTGAATTTTTTTACATCAGGCACATGCAGAGATTTCACAGCTGTTTTGGGAGCCATAAACTACAGCTAGTTAAAGGAAGGAGTCTAGATGTAAAATTAGATTTTCTCCATTTATTTAAACACATCGACTAAGACATGAGGACTGTTTGTCGGTGCAGCCCAGTTTAATAAGGTTGAGGTCAGAGCTCTATAGCAGAAGATCTTCCACATATATCTAACCCATGTAAAGCTTATCTTCGTGGAGTCGGCTATTGTTATGCTGGAACAGGTTCGGTTCTCCAAATTCAAGTGGAGGGAAAATTTAATGCCACCGCATTTAAAGACATCCGATACAATTGTGTGCCTCGAAGTTTGTGGTAATAAATTGGGAAGGAAAACGTTCATGAAACTGAATGAATGAAGGTGAGGATGAGGTGCTGGAAAAGTCATTTTTGGCCATATAGTATTTGAGTTTAAGTAGATCACAAATTGCACAAAAGGAAAATCCAAGAAGTTACATGATGCACTTTTGCGTATGTTTAAACACCGATCAGGCACATTATGACCACCTGCCTAATGTTGTGTTGGTCCCCTTTTTTCTGCCAAAACAGTTCTGACCCAATAACTTTAACAATAACTAGATAATAACTAAAAACTTTTTAATAATAACTAAAAAAAAACAACTTTTATAAGCTCGTCTATTGAATCGGACCACATGGACCCAAACTTGTCAACATTGAAGATCGAATGTTAACTTGCTACCTAATAAATAAATCCCACCCACTAGACCAAATTCATATACTTCTTTAAAGGCGTATGCAAAAATATTTACAGGAAAGGATTTTAGCTAAAACCGACTCCTTTTATTGGCAGCAGCCTCGTTATATTCGGACCCCTGTTTGGGATGGCAGCTGATCCGCATTTACATTTGCATTCAGGGAAAAATTCGGTACATGCGATTTGCCTGCCAATGAATATTTGAACATCGGTGGAACTTTTGCAGCAGCAGGCCAATAAAAGTGCGAATGCCTCTGATAAAAGCCGAGCTTTAGGACGCAATGAAAAAAACATTCGAGACAGGTGGAGGATGCGCTGGCAGACTTCAAAGCCGCGACACTAAGACGAGGGGACGAACGGCGCATGAAACTTTAATGGGGCGCTTTTAAAACTTCGATTATAATAAAAACGGCTTTCCGAAACAACACGGGGAATCTCTCGGACGGAGAGCTGATCATATAGAACGCTCTTTCTTCCTGAAATATGTATCCCCACATTACAAATCTGATTTGACCCAAAGTGTGTGTTTTTTTTTCTTAGCCATCGGCGCTTTGATAGCCTGTCATGAATTATAAACAGCAGCAAATGGAGAAAAAAAGGGGGAGTTTTCAAACAATACTGCCATTGTTTTATTAATGCTTCACTGTCTGCCTGGAGCTTTGGATCTATCTGTAAGAAGGAAATTGGGGGGAAAGAAAATCTCTTCTTGTATCCTGAAGAGAAGTGAAATTCATCGGGGACAAATTTACACCAGGACGGTGATGAATGCGATAGATCCTCAGGAAGAGCCGCTGAAGCAATTAGAGCAGAGACATTGATTAGGAGAGCAGGAGCCTCATTGGCTCGGGTCAGTAAAGGGATTTTCTTTAACACCGTTCACTCGTTTTACAATTACCTTCGTTTGCCAATGCTACATAAACGCCGTTCCACCAGCTCAGTGGAAACATGCGCAAGAATGGACAGGGTAAAACAATGATCAATGGTGGAGCTACTAAACACCACCATGACTTTATCATCGTGGTTTTATACTTATTAACCTTCTTTATGTATAAATCATTTGAAAACGTGTAGTTTCATTTAATTTATTTTTATTGATTCTTTAATTTTTTTCTTGGAATTTTGATATCTTAAAACTATTTAATGTCATATAAATCTGACCTTAATATTAAATATGAATTATTTTGGCATGTAAATAGATGAACATGTATAGGACATTACACCTAAGATGGATGGATGGATGGATGGATGGATGGATGGATGGATGGATAGATGGATGGATAGATAGATAGATAGGATAGATAGATAGATGGATGGATGGATAGATAGATAGATAGATAGATAGATAGATAGATAGACAGACAGACAGACAGACAGATAGACAGATAGATAGATAGATAGATAGATAGATAGATAGACAGACAGACAGACAGACAGACAGACAGACAGATAGATAGATAGATAGATAGATAGATAGATAGATAGATAGATAGATAGATATGAATATATGTATGTATATATGAACTATGAAAAGTTGGATCTGCTCTGCTATATATACATATATGTTCTTTTCCGAGCAGTTCCAACTTTTCATAGTTGAGACCCTGCTTAGGAACTGGAATGATGGAGCTGAGGTTGAGGAACTGTTCACACATCGACAGTGGTTGATTAAAACATAAATATCAATGTATTTATCACACTTCTGATCTCAATGGCATAAGCAATTTTATAAAAAGAAAAGTGTATATATAATAGACTAGAGTTTTGGGTAGAGTAGAATAGAGTAGAATAGTAGAGTAGAGAACAGTAGTGAAGAATATAGTACAACCCCAATTCCAAAAAATGTGTTAGGGTTAAAAAAAAAAAGGATTTTATATGCAATCTGTGCTGATGTTCTCCCTGAAACAGCCTCATATTAATTATAAATAAGTGCCCAATATTTATTAAAGGATATCCTCTGTCCGAAAGACTACCCCATGGTGGAAAACATCTGGGATTAACTGGTACAGAGACACTGACCCCGGAGACTCCTTCCATAAAATGTGTAAAAAAAAAAAAAAGAAGAAATCGTTGTGTTGCTTTCAGGGTCGTCTCTATTACTAGAACCTTATTGCCACTTTCCAGACAGAATGTTAATTGGCGATAATAAAAGTGCCAAAAGGTGAATTTCTTCATATCAACACGTTATGGCTTTGCGGAACAAATATGCAGTCGAGCCTGATTACGAACGGATAATTCGACTTTTAATATTGAGGGTCACGCTTCCGTGTGAGTAGCTCGTCACATGACTGTAAAGTGCGGAATTAGAATTTCCGTCAGCGTTATTGTTTCGTATTCATTTCGCGAATTATGCACGCTGGCGATGCATTATGCACGACGCCGCTCGCTAGGCGTCCGATTCATAAGGAACGTAGCTAAAGCTGATAATAAATACCCAATTAAAATGAGTTTGCTCGGAAAGCCTGGCACGCAACCAGTCGACAAATCCTGTTTGATCGGGGCGAGCTCGCGCTGCAGACGGCCAATTTGAATTTTTTACCGACTGAAAAACACAAGCTTTCGCATTTGAGAGAGAGAGAAAGAAAGAGAGAGAGAGAGAGAGAGAGAGAGAGAGAGAGAGAGAGAGAGAGCCCAGAAGTCTTGAGATCAGATCAGACATATTTTAATGAGCGCTCTTAGATTAGGAGTCGGAAATGCTAAACATGTTCGGGATGTTTTTCTCCGCCTGAACGTCTGACAAATGTGTGTGGGATTTTGGAATTTTTGTGCCTCTTCTTAATATTCAGTGAAGTGTTTGTGTAGAAGTCATTTTCTTATTATTTATAATACTTTATTGATGCTACAGGGCACAGAGGGCCTTGCTTCAAGGCCCCAAAAGTGGCAGCACGGCAAAACCAGGGGCTTGAACCCCCAGACCTTCCAATCAGTAACCCAGAGCCTTAACCACTACTAATAACAATAATGATGATGATGATGCATCTTTAAATCAAATCAATATCCTTCAGCTTTAAAGGAAATGAAATCTCTATCTGTCTATTTATCTCTGCTTGAGATTTGGAAAGATCTGCAGTGTGCACCGCTTCTCCGCTCGCTAGTGCCACAAAGCTTTACCCGCTTCTTCTTTGAAGGCGCCGCCCGATATTTGAGGGACATGAGAGGGAAATGAAAGCCTCGCTTTTCCATCTCCAGTCTGTCTATTTACCTAATTACGTTCTACCACGGACGGCAGAGGAACACGGCTCACGCTCACGCTGCGGCCCCAGCCGGTCTCCGCTCCCGATGAGATTTATGTAGAGCGATACACCTAATAGCCATTCCCTCTCTTTCTCGTTACTCATCTCTCGTTGTCTCCATCTCGTTTTTTTTTTTCCTCTCAGACTCACTTTTATCCTGTAGTTAATGCCATCTTTCTGTCCGTACTTTGGAAAAGATGATTAAACGAATTGTCACTGCAAGTGTGTGTGTGTGTTTACGTGTATATGCAAGCGGAGAAATAATGACTGGCGGGCTTTTATCCTCCGCTCGTGTGTGTGTAACTGTTAGTCGCCTCAGACAGAGAAGCCAGAAAACAGCCGGAAAGTCTTTTCTTCATCCCTGTAGGCAGATATATAAAGAATAAAATGCTTCCTGGCTTAGTTATGTTGTTATACTCCAGAGCAATTCTGATTGGTCAAGTGAGTATTGATTCATTATCCAGAACAACAGTTTTGACACAATCTGGCGATCATATTAATGCTCTGGTTCTAATACATGATCATTTCAAGTGAAATAACTTACATACATAGTACAGACACTATATGAAGTACTTTTCCTGCCATATGTGGTTTTTCGCCAGATGGTTAGCGCAAATAAAGAGGCACACAATTGTACTGAATGTTCAAGTTCTGGTTTATTTCTAGAGCGCTTTTCACAATGCAAAGCAGCTTTACAAAATTTAAGAATTTTCTAACAAAAAACTTTAATATTGGTAAATGATGTGTGAGAAGGAAAAACTCCCTTAGATGTTTTAGTTGAAGTTGTGTATCCAGGAGCTCCTGAGCAACTCCTAAAATAGCTCAACATCTGAGATCATTATAGATCCAACACCAACTCCTGCATGCCAGAGCCTTTAAGTGTTCGATGAAGGAGAAACAGCAGAATGTTATTTTTGGAGTAGCGATTAAGAGGTAGTTTTTCCTCAAAGTCCAATGTCCAAACTCTTCATTAAGTGGGATCCAGATGGCGCTTGATGGTTCGGGATGTTTGCGGGTGTCAGCATCTACTCCATGAAGGTCCATTATATTTGATCAGATGTACTAGAGCACAAGGTTATGATATGTGTCCACCTTTCTGTAAAGATTTGTCTTTGGAGGTCTAAGCATTCAATTTTCCCTTTATGTCTATGGCATTTGGCTGATGCCCTCATCCAAAGGGGCAACTTAGAAGTGAGCAGTTCAGGGTTGAGGGTCTTGCCCAGCAGTGGTAGTTTGGTTGTTCTGGGATTGGATCTTATGACCTTCCGATCCAAGGTCCAATACCTTAACCATTGAGCTACCACCTCCTGTGGTACCACTCATTTCACATGCATTAGAAGACCCAAGGTTCCCAATTCTCTTCCAGAATGTGCACAAAGCCAGCTTCATGAAGATATGCTTTATATGGGCTGGAGGTGAAGATCTACTGCTATAGAGCTCTGACCTCAACCCTACTGTGAACACTGACTGAACCCCAGCTCTCCTCACCTTGACTTTACAAACACCCTTGTGGCTGAATCTCTACAAATCTCCACAAAAACACTCCAACATCTAGTGGAGCATCTTCCCAGAAGAGTGAAGGTTATTCTAACAGCAAATACATATGGAATGGGGTGATCAAAAACCACATACCCATCTTATGCAATAACATAAGTACTCCAGGGTTTTGAGTAAAAAACACCAAATAAACAATTTAGCAACAAAGACAAGAGACGTGATTATGAAGAGTCAAGATAGAAAATCTGTTCAAAATTACACGGCTCACAACAGGTGGAAAAACTGCCAGACATAATGGCAAAGTTCAAGTCTGTGTGTGATTTCTAGCCAAATCAATTCAAAGAAGGGCGCCCTCTGGAGCACGGGAAGAGAAGGGTCTGGGATAGATTTCACTGCATCATCTTCCTATAACACCATTCCTCCCTGTACAGTATATAATCTAATTCCAGTGTTTATTATTATTATAATTATTATAATTATTATTATTATTATTATTATTATTATTATTATTATTATTATAGAAAAGGGGTGTCCAATCTTTCCAAAAGGGCCAGTGTGGGTGCAGGTTTTCATTACAATCAAGCAAGGGCTTTCATATTCAATTCGAAACACATCATGTGTTGTGGTTTTAGATAAAAGTAGATATCCTTGAGTTACTAGTCAGTATCCAGCCTTCTCGCTTCACTGCTGCAATCCAAGCGTCATGTTTTTTTTTTTTCAAAATCTAAACACTTTCATTTTCATCAGCAAGTTAGTTCCTGGCCTAGGAGAGCATCCAAGCACCGAACAACATGATGCTGGTTTAAATTTTTAATCGCAAGAATAAATAAACTGTGTATAACGATATCACTGTGTATAAGCCGTCTCGTGTCAATGCTTTGAATGCGCACGTTCGCTAACGGAAACGTCCAAGGACCAAAGACGTCGCTTGATTACATAAACGAGTGGACCTTCAAATGGCCTATAATTTCCCTTGAGCCTTTATGTAATTCTTGCACTCTGATTCTTAGCGCTGGAAAATTGCTGTGGTATAAAGGAAATAAAGCACAATGTGTTATCCTTCAATGTTACACCCCCATGTTTTATTCCTTATATATAAACCCATGCTGTCATTGTAACCACCACATTCCAACTTTGTGAAATAATCATGGTTTCTAAAATATTCAGGGAGCATTCTGTCCTAAGATGATTTCAGATTTCCAGACTTGCAACAGACAAACCGTTCAAGCCTGAAGCCTCCACTCTGGGCTTAATTCTGTAAATCATTCTCTTTCTGTCTTTCTCCCTTTCTCTCGTTTTTTTCTTTTACTCTGACTTTGAAAGCGGCGCGTGTAAAGAGTCGGTTTGAGCAATGAAAGCCCTCCGCCGATGCTGCGCTCTTTTGACAGGCAGATGCGGCGATGCTCTTCTCACACCTGAGATGCACATTTACACTTCAAAGCCTCCCGTGTGTTTGTTTAAGATCTCCAGCCGGCACGTATTCATGGAGGGAGGTACAAAGAATATATAAATAAATTAATAACATAAATGCAAACGAAAAAAAAGAAAAAAATTACCATCTTATTTTTTTTTCCCTGTTGTTAATATTTCTACGGCACAAATATATATCTAATGCAATTCGATGTTTCTATATAGCTTGTATAAAGTATAAGACACATGCCAGATGGACATGATTTTATTTTATTAAAATGAATATGTCAATCGTTTCAAATATTTTATTGCGATTAATCGCATGATTGTTACGAGTTAGCCTGTAATTGATCTCAACTTAATGGCACAATTTTATCTGTTCTAAATGTACCTTAATATAATACTTTTCAAGTTTTTAAACATGTTCAGAGACAAATATTGAGGCTTTATACAAATGTTTGTTTATTATTAGTGAAACCAAATTCAACATGGCGCATAAAGCAAAATATTCTTGTAAATGTTTTAAACTAATTATTGTGTTTTGAATTATGTAAATAATCAGGACATTAAACAGAACTTTTGCTATGTTTCCACACGGACGGTTTTAATTGCCGGATGGCACATTTTGGTGCTCGATTTGAGACGTGGTGCATCAGTAAAGCAAATGTTTATGGATACATTTTTTTTTTTTTGTATCTGAGTAAAGAAAAGAGATTGTGAATAAATGTGTGCTCCATTGAAGGTTTTAATTTGGCCTCTTATACATTTATTATTATTTGTATTTTTTATTTGGTCAAACAGAAATGCAAGGCGCATTTATAAAAAAAACGCGTTATTAACGCCTACATGTTGACAGCCCGAGTAGAAATACTAGTATTTTTTTCCCCTCCTGAATTTTTCCTATTGACAAGGCCAAGTCATACTGTATCGTATTATACACTACATCATATAATGCTGATACCATCGATCCTCCATTGCATATTGAGTGCCATATATCAGAATCCACATCATTTAATCTCAGAAGTGGTTTGTGTGCACCTGATCCTATCGTTGATTGCTTATTACAACAAACTACATCTGAAAAAAAAATCGAATTGAAATCATCCAACAAGACCCCAAATGCAACTGTAATTCTGTCAAAATGACAAAGAAGGTCCACTAGTGCATGCACTCGCTCCGACACCTTCCCCCTGCAATTCGGTCTGCCGGTCCGGTTATACACAGCCATAATGGAATCAGCCATCGCGTCCCCCGTTTCCATCTGGCTCGGTTCTGCTTCATCAAACTTTATGCGGAAATTACACTGCATTGTGCATTGTGCTGAGAAAATCTTTCCCTGCCATCATCCTCCTTTCACTGATGTGTACTCCTCTCAAGTGAAGGGGGGGAGCAGCCAAGTAGACCGAACCTGAAACAGAGCTTTAAGGACTAGGATACATTTTGAATCTTCAAATAAATGACTCTAAAGATATTTAGAATGGAAGGGACCAAAGTTCCTAAAACCTTGAAACTAGGACTTGCCACAATACATTTATGACATTTGGCCGACACCGTATCCAGAGCATATTGCAGGTACCTCAGTTATACAGTTAAGCAATTGAGGGTTAAGGGCCTTGCTCAAGGACACAGCAGTGGCAGCTTGGTGGTATTACCACTTCCCCTATAGATTGAGACTAAAAGTCTAAAATATTTTTACAACTCAAACGCCAGAGCCTACAACTAGGACTACTCAATATTTACAGCCATACAATGTATCAACAGTTAACTCCCTAAAGGCTACAATTAACCAACTTTCAGACTGAGCAATAAAGTCTCATAAACAAGGACTAAGAACTAATAAGAGTAATAAATACAGGGATTAGACATGGTCTGAGCAGGAGGAAAATAAAGAGTAGGTGCAGTAAAAACTGGGACTGACCAGGAGTCAGAAACCTAAAATAAAAACCAGAAAGAAGCAAAAAAATGTGAACAAACTAGAACTAGCACTAAAGTTTTGGTGTAAACCAGAATCACATCTTTAGAAATAAGGACCAGATGAATGCCACAGCTAATTAGGAACTAGGAGTTGGCGACTGCGCAATTGTTTGGAACCAGTGCAAACTTTTTTCGAACCCTTTACAATTCGTTATAATGAAGCAGTGGAGTTGTGTGCAACGAGCGTTCGCTATATAACGTTATAAGAATAGTGATAGTGTAAAGGAATTTTTGCGCCATTACCGCTTAGCAAGTCATGATCGTGTCCCGTCTGCTAAATTCAAAGAAAAAGAAGCAAACTTCCAGGTGGTTTTGGATCGGCCAGCACATCAGACAATACTGAGGCTGTTTAAACTGGTATCATGAGGTGGGGAGGTGGTAGCTCAGTGGTGGGGAGGTGGAGAGTTGGATTAGAAGGTCACAGATTAAAATCCCAGAAACCCTTAACCCTCCCCTGCTCAGTGGATAAAGGCATCTACCAAATGGCATAAATATAAATGTGAGGAGCCCTCACTTCTCCGTCAGACGAAATTACACACCCATGTTGTAATCGCATGAGCAGACGGGACATGATATTTACATCTTAACTGGTAATGACGCCAAAATTCCCTTCACTTACGCACTCACCATTCTTATAAAAGACTTTTACAGCGACCGCTCGTTGTGCACCACTCTACCGCTTCAATATGACTAATTGGAAGCAGATTCGAAACGTGGTCACACCGGTTTCAAACAATATCCGATGCCCCAGGATCGGCAACTCCTAGTTCCAAAATTTCCCGTTTCCCTGCGCCACTCTGTATTTGGGTCCAGTGACGTAGGTATATGTAGAGTCTAACTGTCCATAAGGTGCAATATATACTTGACCAACTGACTGAGAGCTGTTAGAACTAGAACTAACAGACACGATGAGTGCGATAAAATTTGAGTAAAACTGATAAATCCAAGTCCCAGATCCTGGCAGCTTGGGGCTAATCCAGGTTCAGAGACATTAAAACTGTCTTTAAAGGACCAAAACCCTCAAAACAGGAATAAGAAGAGTCTGAGGTTTAAATACCAAGTGCCAAAGCTCTAACTATTGGAATTATGACCCAAACAAAGCCTGAAATGTGCTACTAATCAAGACTCAAAAACTCTAAAACCATGTCTTGTACCAATGAAGAGTCAAGGACAATTTATTTGTTTAAGCAGCATGTCTTCTAATGTATATACAGCTATAATATACTGTAACAATTTTTTTTTCAAATTCTGTTCACGCTTTATCTTTTATTTACCCCCAAATTTATCTCGAAATCATTCTGTAGACATTTTACAACATTAACCAATGAAAATCAGATTCTGAAAATGCCACGCCGCGGCAGCGAATGCATTTTTTTTGCCTTTGACGCCAAGGCTTGACATTTTAAAATATTTCTGCTTGGATTTTTCCAATATGCTCACACTGTCCTGTTCCTATATCAGTGAAATAGGACAAGGCTCACATTGATCGGATCTTTCTGGGATGAAAATGTGTGTGTGTGTGTGTGTGTGTGTGTGTATATAAAAAGAGAGAGAGAGAGAGAGAGTGTAAGAGCGAGAAAGGTAGGTGAGAGAGATATAAAATCAACACGCGAAACGAGAACGAGAAGGAACTTTAAAGAGACAAGGTGAGAAGTTTTTACTGTGGACAAACCATCGACCGCTCTGACTTCCCACAGCGCATTAGCACGTCCCACAGCCGGGTCGCTCGTTGATCGACAAAAGCCCATACCTCGAATAAAATCATCATCATTAACCGCTCGTCTCGTTACTGGTTTGGACGGCACGTTTATAGATGAACACGTCTTGAAAGACGAATCGATCCTTTCTTAAAGGAAAATGTCTTCCAGAGGAGGAAGTCCTCCATGTACCGCGCTATATCGACGACACGGCGAGGCACCGATGACTTTCAAAGAGCGCATGTTTACTCGATGAGGTCGTTTGAGTGCGATAATCACGATTACGGTTCTGGTGAGAAACAAAAAACATATGAGGAGATGAAACCCTCAGGTAGGAAATACAGAGAGGTTTCAATGCAGCACAAAACCTCTGTGTGCTATAGATCTAGGACCTAATTATGTCAGGGTGTATTTAAACGAGCCCTCGTCCTTCTCCTCCTAGCTCCGTCCCCATCACCGAGACACGACGCACAGAGTCCCACACCTGTCATCGCAAACACACGTCCTGGTACTGCATGCATGGGCCCGTTTGATCTCTCCGTGTTCGAGAATATATGCGTCATCGAGCGAAGCACGCCGGGTTACGCCATGATGAAAGAGCAAATAAGCTACTGCTGACACGACGCACTGATAAAAAGCAGTTTAATATCTCCGCTCATCGATCTTCCTCTCACACAGGGGTCTGGGCAGCAGGAGGGGAAATGTGCTACTGTAAAAAAGCGCTGACGCCGTAAGAAAGAAAGGATTCTGACAGATACAAGAGGGATTTTAGGTTTTGGAAATGGTTTAAAAGGTGAAAAAATATCGGCACTGCTTCGGCAACAACAACTGCTACTACTGGTTATGCTACTGCTGTTCCATTTACTCATTCTGATACATGAACTACTACTAATAATAATACTTCAACTCATTTTTCTACAACTTTTACTGTTCCTACTACTATTATCACTCTTCAAGTCTATCTATTCTTATACGACTTCTACTAGTACCACTGCTACTGCGAATAATCCTGATACAACAACCACCATTACTACCACTATTACTGCTACTACTGTTATTACTACCACTGTGATTCCTATTACTATTGTTACTACAATTACAACTGCTTACTGCTACCACTAATATTAATAATAATACTGCTATTGCTAATACCAGTGGCGAACAGTAACAAAGTAAATGTAATTTACAATTCACTACATTTCAGTCAGATACTTTTTACTCAACTACATTTTGCGAAATCAGTCGTTTCTTTTTATTTATGAGGATAAAAACAATAAATGGTCAAACACTCAGAAAATCACCAATCAGTATCAAGCGCACGCTCTGTTTAAAACTTGTTCTGATTGGCGCTTGGTGTATCTGCTGATCATCAACATCCAGCATCTGTTCAACATCAAGCAGAACATTTACAGAGGAATAAATGATGAAGAAACTCCAGACTCGAACTCACCACAACACACGTGACCTTATTTACACCATTTTTATTAAGTAGTTGAAAAGGTTTTGTGCTCGTAATCATTGTAATAGAAATCAATCAGTGTTTGAGTTTTAATATCATTCTATTAATAGATCAGTGTGCTGAGAGTCACAGAGTCTTTACACATAAACTGAGGTGATTAAGTAAAGAGTCTTGTGATAAAAATGATAACAGGAACATTATAGTTATAATAAATCATAGTACTTTGGATACTTAAATTCATTTGAAGGCAAAAACTTTTGTACTTTTACTCAAGTGAAAGTTTAATTCTAGTCAAAAGCCTTGCATGTTGTTTCTATGAAGCGATCCGACACTCTGCAAACATCTCCATTAATCGCCTCCAACAATGTTTTAACTTTGACTAACCAAATCAATCAAAAGCACTAATGTTTATTTGAGGGTGACAAACTAAGGGAAGAACAGAAGGAAGAAAAGAAATGAAGCACCGCAGCGATATACACGATCTGAGCTATTTAAGCAAAAAGGCAAAGACAATTCACAATATATTACACACATATGCTCTTTGTGAAACTTTTTATGCTGAAACTCAACAGATCGTGAGTATGTGGCGTAAAATCACTGTATCAGCACGGTTGTTTCAGTTCCAATGGATCACTAAACCAGTTAATGAATTGTAATTATTCCGGGACGTTGGTCAGTGCGGTGTGCCGTAGACCAGGAAACTCGCAATGCGAAAACTCGTATTGAGGTTTCACCGTCTTTATCGTCTGCTCGTTCTTTTTTCTCATCTGTAATGTGGACGAGGAGACAACGATTGATTTGAGACATGAGATGAAATATTTGCTGAGGTCTATGTGTGAGTGTGAGAGTATATTGTGTGTATCTGTGTGTGTGTGTGTGTGTGTGTGTGTGTGTGTGTGTGTGTGTGGTATCTTCTTCTTCTTCTTCTTCTTCCGGCTTCTCCCATTAGGGGGTCGCCATAGCGGATCATCCGTCTCCATACCCCTCTGTCCTCTACATCTGCCTCTTTCAATCCAACTACCTGCATGTCTTCACTCACCACATCCATAAACCTCCTCCTTGGTCTTCCTCTTTTCCTCCTTCCTGGTGGCTCCATCCTCAGCATTCTCCTACTGATATACCCCATGTCCCTTCTCTGCACATGTCCAAACCATCTCAATCTCACCTCGCTCACCTTGTCTCTAAAATGTCCTACATGCGCTGTCCCACTAATAAACTCATTTCTAATCCTGTCCATCTTCGTCACTCCCAACGAAAACCTCAACATCTTCAGCTCTGCTACCTCCAGCTCCACCACCGCAAAATAAGGCTCTCATTGACTTGTTCCTGTACTGATCTTTTTGTATTACTTTTAGAATTTTCTTTTGCTGTACAGTTTGCCTCTGGTTTTGCCTCTGTTTTTTGCCCCTCTGGAATCTGTATATACATCATCTGACCTTTCGTTCACTACAATTTGGGTTTGTCATATGATCTTACAGGCGGTTTGTTTTGCCTGTCCATAGGCTTTAGTTTACATGACAGTTACCATCTGAGAAATGTTTTGTTTCTGTTAAAACACAGTTAATTTGCAACTAGAGTGTGATGAATGAAATGGATTAAAAAACAACCCGGCAGACTTTTTTATTCCATTTGGTGAATGTGCGAGAAAATTGGTGTTTTCTTCTAAATTAAAGCAGCAAGAAACTGATCTACAAACTGATTTACATTTAAGGCATATAGAAGACGCCCCTATTCAAATTGAAGTACGTTTATCTCGTTTAGAAAACTGAGCCGTTGAGGTTTTGCTCAAGAGCCCAGCATTTGCAGCTTGGTGGAGATGGGTTTTGATCTCACAATCTTCTGATAATATAATAAATCCACAGCTAGCGACTTTTGAAAAAGCTCCAATAAGGCACTACCTCACGTTCATGTTCCTTCCCTGCAATGAAGAAAAAAAAAAACGATTTGGCACGGTAACGAACCCTGAATATCAGCTTGCTCACTGTTGCCCTGAAGCTAAATCGCCTCTTTTTATCATCAAACGGATCGAAACCTTCTGTCTCGCTGATGTGTACATGTGCATTCTCGTGTGCTTGTGCGTGACAGCGAAACACTGCCATGTTCAGGGAGAGGAGGAGGAGCTAGCGACTGCCTCAGGTGAGTACAAGTTGCTTCCCGAAGTTGAATCGGAGAGAGGATGAGGACGAGGATGAGACGCCGCCCCCCCAGTGCTTCGCGGTGACGCCGATTCGAATCCACCTTGGCAGTTGGAGGAAGCTCTGCTCCACCCTCTCGCTGCGTCCCAGAGCTCGAGCGATTGAAATGGAAATAAAAGGAGGCTTCAAATGAGCACTTTTGGCAGCATCGGTTCTTGGCACGCTGTTGGATGTTAGCACAGTACGCTAACTATCACTCCCAGTCGTCACAAATATTTATCATCCAAGAGGACAGGATGCTAATTGCAGGGGACAGATGAGAACGCCATTATGTACAGAAGTCTCTCTCGTACGCAAATGTTTTTTTTCCGTATGTACCGAATAAGAAGTGCTCAGAGACTGAATTAGTTGCGGGCTGAAATTTTCTGCTCGTATAATCTACTCAGGGCCGGTCGTGGCTGTCTTAACACTCGCCTCGGAACGTTAGAAAGCACTTGACAGCACTGTGTGAAAAGAAATGGCTGAATGCTTATGGCTGTGCTTAGAGGTAGGATGTAAGTGTGTGTGTGTGTGTGTGTGTGTGTGTGTGTGTGTGTGTGTGTGTGCAAACCAAAAAAAAACAGCCACAAGTAAAAGAACATGATGCACATTTCCGACGTGAATGTACAATGAATGAGATATCAATAGGAGGAAGCGATAAATAGGTGCTGTCAGATTTGCTAACGCGACACGCTATCTCTGGACGGACAATCGACCATTATTTTCTTCAGATATCCTCCTTCAGTCCTTCTTCATCTAAAGATTGGACGATTGGACTAGAGACTGGATTGTTAATGTGTGTGTTTTTGTGTGGACAGGGAAGTGTGTGTTGACTGTGAGTTACTGTATGTATCTGCCATATTAGAAGGTCCTGGTCGTTGCTAGGAATTAAAATGCGAATCTGACAAAGTGACTTCACTATGGGTTCTTCCTTCCTGGCAGGTCTTCCTCTGCACTTTACCCAAAATGCTACTGACAAGCTTTTATTTCTTGTTTTCAACCTTCCAAAGTTCCCCACCCAATTGCTACACTCCATCCTCTCCATCCTTGCCTACTAAGCCAAAAACGGACCATCAACCCCTGTACCTCATAGGACTTATCTCACCCTGCACTGCACCACACTCCCTTCAACCTCTACAACTGCTGAATTTACATCAAGCATAACTTAATGACCACCTGCCTAATACTTTGTTGGTCCCCCTTATGTTGCCTAAACAGTCCTGACCCCTCAAGCATTAACAACATTAACTTCTTCAGCAATTTGAGCTGCAGTAATTTGCCAGTCTTTGCTCCCCACGTGCATCAATGAGGCCACTTCTTTTCCTTCCTTGGAGAACTTTTGATAAAAGACTGACCACTGCAGACCGGGAACATCCCACAAAAGCTGCAGTTTTGGAGATGCTCTGACCCAGTCGTCTAGACGTCTCAAATCCTTACGCTCCCCTGTTTTTCTTGCTTTTAACGTCAGCTTTGAGGACAAAATGTTCACTTGCTGCCTAATAAATAAATCCACACACTAACAGGTGCCATAATGAAGAGATCATCAGTCGTATTCATTTCACCGCACAAATTAGTTATTTAATATCTTAATGTTATGCCTGATCGGTGTACATTTACATTTACGGCATTTACCAGACACTCTTATCCAGAATGACGTACAAAAGTATGAATGAAAAATGAATGAATCAACACCGGTACAGTGGGTTGACTGGAAAGTAAGTGCAACTGTAGGTGTTTTAGGAAGAGATAGGTCTTCATTTGAAGATAGGTGCTGTTCTTCAGCAGTTCATTCCTCCACCTAGGTGACAGAACAGAAAAGAGTCCTGATGTATACCTACCTCTTACCCTGAGAGAAGGTGGGACCAGTCAAGCAGTGCTAGATGATCTGAGGAAGCGTGGTGCAGTTATGAGAGATGACTGCTCCACTGGTTCTTCAGTCTCTCCAGCTAAATGGAAGGCATGCATTAAGACTCTTCAACACCTACATTTTCCAACAGTATTTAAATTTGCACTTTTCTTATATAAAAAAAAAGTCAAATACATAAACCGTGATTTCTATCTATAATTGTTTCATTACAAATCCGACAACAAATGACATTCATACTCTGTGTCCCAATGAACCAGTATTAAGGTGTGTTTATTACTGATAGTCTTTAAATCATTTTTATAAGTCGCTCTAAATCTAATTGCCTGCCAAACACCATAAACGTAAATGCAATCAAGGACTGAACTCAGGATAGGAGACCACATTAGATAAACAAACCAATAATAAGATGAGGCAGAGACACAAACAAAGGCAAGTAGACATAACATAAACCTGGACCAAGCTCAAAATTTCCTAAAGCTGAAATTATTGAAATATTTATATCTGGTATGTAGTAGTGGAGATGCAGCATAATACATAATATACTATACACATTACTTGTATATGAACACAGATATTGCGTCAACAGTACCTCAGGATTTACAGCTGTTCAATTTTAACGTCTAAATCAGATCTTCTAGTTATTTCTCCCTGGTGTGGTTTACTATATATATTCAGGGTTTTTGGTTTATTTTTATCTCTTGGATTTGTAGTTTTTGCTTTCATGTATTTATTACTGTTCTGCTCTTACAATGCCTTTTATCTGTAACCTATCTATCTATCTATCTATCTATCTATCTATCTATCTATCTATCTATCTATCTATCTATCTATCTATCTATCTATCTCTCTGTCTAGCTGTCTGTCTGTCTGTCTGTCTGTCTGTCTGTCTGTCTGTTTATTTGTTTTGGTATTAACTTTTTTCTTTCTCTTCTCTTTGTTTCTCTGTCTTTGCAATGACTTTAACAGTCCAAAAAAAAAAAAAATGCAACTTTATATATTACCCTTATTGTTCTCTGAGGAGAGGGCGGGGGCGGGGGGTTTTAAAAAGAAATATCCACAAATATCCACTGGAGACCTAGTTATATTCCCGCTAACAGTCTACTCACACTAACGCCTGAGAGTGTAAGATATGCTGTGTGCTCGCTTTTTTTCTCTCGATTAAGAGGTATGTTTTTCTATATTCTGAATTTCACCAGCGCAGTGTAACATCATCCAGTCTGACCCAGTGTTTAAATACAATACAATAAGATCCAAATACAAATGCTTCATATTTAATCCACCTGGATACACTTACATTTGAATGCCTCTGATTTTCAGACCTGGAAACAATTTAGAAAATGTGTTTTATTTCTGCATAAAGTATATAATAATTTATTCATTTTCGTTTCCAGTCAAAGAAACGCTTTACAAATCACGCTTCTTTTCATGCACCTGGCTTTCATGTTTGCTGCGCTAATACGCACCTCGGAGGTTAGATAAGACCTCGAGTTGCTGAAAAAAGTCGGAGGATCGAGCGAAGCCCACTTTGAATGCGATTCATCGACTTCCCGCTTCCAAAGGTCACTCGTGAATGCAGACCCTCTGCATGGCACCAATATGGCTGCCCATGGTGGGAGCCGAGTGAGGACGGGTCCCGCTGGGATTCTGTGGCCGGAGTGTTGGCGTGGATCTGCGTGCTGCATGAACGCCCTTTGCGACTGCGTTTTTTTTTTTTTTAAACCTCACACTCACAAATGCAGAACACACACATAGCCTGGCAGAACGAAACAAAGGCGAGCACGAAAAAAATCGTATGTGCTGTCCGTTCGAAACTGCAAACATTGAGAGCGTCATCATGAGCCATAAACCGGCATGATTGAGCTATCAATTACTCCGACAAGCTGTTGATGAGGAGAATGATGTCAATGAGACGTATGATGAAAATAGCGACTGTACATTTATTACAGCTTATTACTGTTGTCTGATTACCATCTGTGATATTGGATGAAGCTAGAGGTCCCCTTTCCTCCTTTAAATCCATACTGAATTCTCATGGAACACACTAAACAACCCTTCATCTAGGGTGGGCTCGAACCTTTCTAAGTGGAGTTTTTTCGTTGCTAAGTCACACTGTCTGGAACTGGGATGCACTTGTTCTTGATCAGCTTTTTGTCCTGTACATGTTTCAACACTTTTCCGTTAGTGCCAAACATCTTTCACAGCCTCGAAGCAGTTTGCACACATCTCAACTCATCTAAAGACCAAACCCAAACCTGTATTCATTGTGTCAAACTAAAGGAATTGACAGCTAATAGCAGTTTTCGGTTCTCTGATTCACCTATGTGGAACCAGGTTGAACCATTTTTCAACCAGCAATCAGTTCTCATCCTTCTGTATCCACAACTGAGTGCCTATTCCCAGGCTTGGACCAAAAGGAGAAGCCATGGATGCGAGGCCAGTGAAGGAGGAGTTTGCATGCTAGGTGGAGGAGCGGCAAAAACTGGAACTCAAGTTTCATGTTTCATCAATCATGCAATGAGATCGACTGGTCAAAAGGTCCAGCCCAGTCCCAGCACTGTAGCATTGATTGTCAGAAGAGAATAGGTCAGGACAGGCTTCTATTCCACCCTTTCTGTTTTATACATTGGGCTAAACAAACAGCATTTGTTTCCTCAATTGCATTTATGCGACTGCCATATTTTTTGCATTTGCTTTATAGAAGTTATAGACTGGGCATTCTATCATTTGTTTGCAGTTGCCCTTATCCATAGTCACCTACATTTATCCACTTTGTGCATCTGAGCAATTGAGGGTCATGGCCAAGTCAAAGTCAAATGAACTTCTGATCAGGTGTCCAAAACCTTAACTACTAAACTCAACTCAGAGCGTTCCTTGGGCACAAGGAAGATCTTTATTGCTGAACATGTGGCTGCTAGAAGAGGCCTGGTTGTGGAAAACAATGCAATCAGGCTGTCAATCAGCATTTAGAAAAATCAACTGTATGATTTTGGCTTCTGTTTATCAAATCTGTATGTGTTGTTCAGCATGTGGTACGACGGCACTAAAATTATGTCGTACTGAATGGACAAATATTGTCCAGCAAACAAAAAAAGAAGGAATATGGGTAATTTGTATTTGTGGTAGATTGGATTTTGTACCAAGTAATCAAATCATACGCTAGAATTAAAAACATGGTCTATATAGTAGCCATGTTCCTTAGTCCTCTGATTGCATTTGAAAAATTGCTTAGAAAATACTTTCCAGGACATGTGGGGCACATGTCTCTTTGAGGACCCAAGGAAGAGTAAAGGAGCACCACTAGCTCATTCCTAGATCTACCCTCATGGCTTTGATACAGGTTGATGTGTGTATATACAGTGTCTTTACAGTCAAACCATTGTTACAGTGTAAATATGTTTATATACAATTTCCATGCTTTTCTTCTTTAATTACCTAAATGTATGCATTTTTGTTTATTTCTTAGTTATAGATTTGAACGTGTATTGTGTGGTAATATTCAGGTTGTTGCTTTGTTAAATGAAACATTCATATATGTGACAATTAAAAAAATAATAATAACAGGTACATTCACATTTTCCAACACCTCCAGGCAGTTGTTATTAATGGGAGGTCGCCTTCCTCGTTAACTGCAGTATAATTCATCTACGTTCAATGTGAAATTGACCAATGGGGCGAAACAAAAGAGGGAGCAAGATAGAGCGAGAAAAGCGAGATAAAGGAAGACACGAGAGAGAGAGAGAGAGAGAGAGAGAGAGAGAGAGAGAGAGAGAGATCACCATTTCAATTATGCTACAGCAATTGTTTTTATCCCTGGTACAGGTTAATGAAACTAATTAGTCTTCACTGCACAGGAGCTTCTGCTGTTGCAGATAATTACTCAATGGCTGCTATAGCACAGCTCTATTCCACCGCAGAGTGGAGACCAGACGCAAACACACAACCTCAGAATTGCTCGGCTTTATAAGCCGTTACACACATCAAATTAGGATCATACTTTTCTAAATAGTCTTTTATGGAAGGTGGAGACGAGAAAGAGTTCGGGTTTGGATTGATATTTATGTGTCCTGTGTAATGGAAAAAACGTGTGAATCCGTATTTTATGTGTCTGGTGGCTCTGGAGGACTGGTTGTGAGGCAGATATACATCATAGGCGAGACACCAGTCTCATGAGTGAGAAATCAGAGGGCACTATAAGTTCCTATGTAGGAAAACAGAGGGTGGCCAAACCAGCAAGTTTTGGGAAGGTGGATGGAAAACACAGAACCTAGAGGAAGCCCAAAGAATACATAAAATAATCCTTCAGACAAACAGTAGCCAGAGTTCTTATTGCAGCTGTGGTGATCGGAAAGAATCATCTCAGCATGTACAAAACATTGAGGTGGATGGGGGTACAACAGCAGAAGACCGCATCAATTTTTATTCCTGACACATGCCAGTAAAGAACAGGAATATGAAGCTGGAAAGGGAAGTGGTTCCTCAAAATGGACAGATGAACATAATAAATGAAGACATCACCCGGTCTTTTTCCAGCTTTCCAGTTTTGGTGAGCCACAGCTGTGCCCTTGATAGCCTCAAATCTCTGGCAGAAGTGGAACCTTATGTGGTCTTCTGCTGTTGTAGCCCATCCAATTCGAGTTTGATGTGTTACTTAAGACTTCCTGCCAGTTCAAACCGAACTGGTGATTTTTTAAACAAGTTTCTTTCCCATTGTCATTATTGGGTATTGTTTGTAGTATTTTGAGGAAAATAATGAATTTAAGCCATACTGGAATAAGGATGTAACATAAAATGTGGAAAAAGTGAAGCACTGTGAATGCTTTCCGGACACACTGTATACATATACACCAGAGTATGTGTATTGATTCTGTTGAGGGATCCCAGAGCATGACCCAAAGAGCATAAGGGTGGCTTACAATTGGTATTTATTTCAGGAGAGAAAATAACTCTCTTTATAGCTTTCCAGGCAGACTAAGTCTAAATTGTAAAACAATTTTCTTTTAAAAGAACAAAGTTTCTTATCTATGAACAGTAGTAAATTATTCACTCAATTAAACAAAGAAAAACAATAGGAAATAAATTCAGCACATTTCCCTCCCAAAAAAAATAGCAATTTGCCTTTTTATTATTCAAACCAGAAATGGCAACAAAAGGCTATTTGATATTCTCTCACTCTTCACTGTCTTTTTGCCTAGAAACACTCATGGAAAATGGTATTGGCTCTGAAAGGACTAATCTTCGATATGAAAGCAAGTGTTCAAGATTCAGATTGCTAACATATTGATTTTAAATGGGCCTCACCTTGTGTGCTGCCTTGTTTTAATGCCAGCCATCGATCGTGACCTTCATGTATACAAATGGCCCAAGTCTGGAGAAAGCCTAAGAATGGATTCTTCCCGCTTATATTCAACGTCGCCAAAGCATGTGGAGGGCAATCAATACGCTATAACTCAGGCTAAGTTTCTTCAATCAGGATCAGAAATAACAAAGTGACAATGTGAAATATAATAGTCGGGGGTTTTAACAGACACTACCACAAAGCAACATTACCGAAGACTGGAGGACGTTTTAGGTCCCCAATGAAAAAGGCCAGAGGTCGTATTGGCATGGAAACTGTGATAACGTGAAAAGGGAACTTTTTCTCTTTTGGGTGACACTGGATAGCTGGATTATACATCATACCAGTTTACAGGTATAGGGTTTATTAAAGCAAAGGTGAGACTCGGTGGTTAAAATCTTTATAATATCCATTTGGGACAAGATCAGCAGACAAAGGTGAGTCATAAGTGCGCAAAAAAAAACTCAAGTAGGTTCAGAAGACTAGTGTGTCAGCATATGGCAATGGCATTCTATCGGACAGCAGAAATACGGTTTACTGCCAGGAGAACGGATTATCAGGTATTTATTTTTCCTACAGTGGTTTAAAATGGTGGGCTGTGTTTATTTAGACTGCAAGCAGGGACACTGTCAGGTTTAGCTATGACAGCATAACTAAAAGAGAGATCCAAAAAGTAACACCTGCATGAGAACACCCTGGAAATAAACCATGGAGACAACATCAAAGTTTACCAGTACTCACAAATCCCCAGAGTTTCCTTCAACTAAAAGAAATGCTATTTCTTTTAAATACCTGACTGTACCAATAGGTTTTCCATCTCATCCAAAAGATTGAGACTTTGTCTGAGTTTCAAACAATAATTTGAAATTAATTTGCTGTAGGTTTAATTATTCTAGGTACTAATAAAGAGCCTGCACCTTTTAACCGAAACATGCACAATGAGACATAAGCGACCAAATTTTTACTCAGGTACCTGTAAGGCAAGACCATTCACTGCTTAATTGGACATAAGTAGTATTATATAAGCAGTGCAAATTTTACTGTGTGTGGATAAAACAGGGCTAATACAGTCTGTTCTGGTAAGTTCTCTGGTTAATCCATTTTTAATAGAAAAATAATCACTGTTGGTTTTTATGACCTGAGTAGGAAAAAAAAAGAGACATGGATCATTCAGGTTATGTTAGTTTCCTTTTCCTGCTTGGAAATATGCGATGGTTACAGAGCCTGGACCCAGACAGATTTGACTTACAGTGCAACTAGCCTGAGCTTAACTGTTCTGCTGTGAAAAATGAGAGCAGGCCAGAGATGTCAGCTAGATTTACTGTGTAAGGTTTGGAAGACTGCCTGCGTTCCACCATTTCACACTCACATCCACACCAAGTGGTGGCCAGTGAGCTCCAAGTAGGTCAGAACTATTCCTGTTCTCTCACCATATGCTGAAAGAGAAACAGAAGGAGAGTATGGGGGGAAAAAAGGACAAGATAGTTTGAGAGAGAGGCGGAAGAGACTATGAGAGAGGGAGGGAGTGTAAATGATGCACACAGTAAGTAGATGGCAATGCATCAGTCTGTGTAAATGGACCAGCTGCCACAGCAGATGAACAAAACTCCTGGCACCAGATTCAAGGCGGCAGCCGGTTCTCTAAATCCACCTCCCAAATGCAAAACTCGGCAAAACCGGCTGACCTTTTTACTATTAAAAGCTAAAAAAAAAAGAATTGCCGTTTATGAGGGAATAACGCACTTTACATTTCATTTCCATCTATTTCATTCGTGCTTTTATCCAACCAGAATATGCCAACTTCCAGAACAAGAGATAAATCTAAAGTATCAGGTGAAAAGAATCACTGCCAGAAGGGCCAGAAACAGCAAAACACAAGGAGTAAGTCATAAAATATTTAAACAAATCTCTAAGCTAACAGTCAGAGAAGCAGTTATGGCCCTGACGTACTTGGTCATTTAAGCAAAGTTTTACCTTTGCCCCTGGCCTTCACAGAGGCACAGTTAATAAGCATGAATGAATTCAAACAATTACAGGGCTTGGATCATCAGTTCATTCTAATGGCCATATGCACATATTTGGCCATATTTAGAGTAGATTGGAACACACTTTGGTATTCAAACCACAAATTAAGGATTAAAATTCTACTTATTCTGGCAGTGAAACCCAGTGTTTCCCTCACTACATCCTTAGGACATGAACTACCCACCAGACGGGCCCGCATCTGTAATCCTGATCGCAACTATCATATATATCAGGGGTCTTCAACGTAGTTCAGGTAAAGGACCCCTTAGGCAATTGAGACATGGGGCAGGGAAACCCTGATACAAAATGTGTCTAACGTAGCCAGTGATAATAATAAAAAAACAATCGTATTATGCTAGTTATATTATTGTTGTACATGCATCAGTGTCTGTATCTTTCCATCTGTGGCAGGCTCTGCATTTCGTACCTGGGCCTTCAGTGGGGACGTACCCGACTTAATCCGACTCTTAATACCACCCCGTCACGTCGCAATTATAGAAACCATCAATACTACACAAAAACATACAACCTATTTACCAGAGATGCATACTCATCATTTGAGATGCTGTAATCCAGAGGTACTGCTCGTATCGCTGAAAGTGCTTTGGGGTTGGCCAACCCACTCACGATGTCAAGCTTTTTTGGAAAAGTGAAAATGGCCAAAAAAATAGATTTTTAAGTATGTCCGAGACCAAATAAATTTCTCCTCCTCCGTCACTCTGATGTATTAATGTGTGCAGAGCTACAGACTTGTTTTGCCAGACAAACTTGGCTGTAACAATTTCCCTCTGACCAATCAGAGGACGGAAAAATGCTGACATTATTCTGGGCCAGCTAGCTGCCCTGTGAGGCGAATTTGAAATCTGATTTATATATAAAGAAATAGATTTATTTCTTATAGAGACAAAGATATAAAGGCCAGCACTACTGATTGTAAAGGCCCTGGGCAGATTAGATTGACTTGGCAGCACATAGAGGCTGAAATCTGATTGGGAAAAAAAATCTAACATCCACATACACGTACTGGAGGCAGTGCAGCCAATGGAAACGCTACAAAATGAAGAGAATAAACTGTTGGGAATAAATGAATAACATTTTATGGAACAAATATTTGAATTTAGGTTGTAAATGTAGGTCAGTGCTTCTGATCTGGCCCACCACTGATTTTCATATATTTTAAAATCTTTCAAAAAGATTTATGAATCATAACAAACGTATATTTTAGCAATTAAATTATGTTAAGAAGACTGGTGACCACAATTTATTAAGTGGTCTTTTATGTGAATAGATTTGCGGTTTCATACATTTTCCTTTTACTATCAGGTGGACAATTAAACATTTACATGAACATCAGCTTTACGTTAAATAGAACTTTTATATAATAATTATATATATTTGTATTAAATATTTTATCTTTTATGTTTTTACCCATGTTTATGTAACACAAATGCAGACCCCAGGTAAAGAGACGTGATATATATTACAACCAGATAAGCACTAGATGTTGGCGCTATTATAGGCATGGGAAATTATGCAGCTTTTTGCCTCTGCCCAAGGAAAGAAAAATAACTTGCAAAAGAGTAGCACATAAAACAACAATCAGACAAATACACCAATAAAAACAAAGTAACCATGTGAATTTACATCGATACAGAAGTACCCATGTGGGCCAAGTATTTTAGTAGCAATAGTGTTTTATGTAAGATCAAGCTCTTGTACTGCCTTGAGAGAACCCACTGGAAGGGAGGAAACCAAAAGGAGTTAAGTAGCTAGTGGAGATTCTGTTTTTGGTATAAAGGGGGAGCATTTCTGCAAAACTCTTTATCTTTCCTCGTTCTTATAGGGAACCACCCGCTGTTCTGGTCAACTCCGCCAGAAAAGGGGTGTAAAGAAAACGATACAAAGAGCGCAAGAGGATCTAATAGAGGTATGTGCAGGAATGGTGTGATTGTAGAGAAGTGAAGTTTGCACACTGCGAGGTTGACGAGGTAGCACCGAGGCGTGCGAGAACGAAGGTGCAGAGGCGGGTGCTAATACCGAAGGAGGGAAGAAAAAAACTGATTAGGTTTCACACAACAGTCACACACAGCCAGGTGGAGGGAAAAAGGGGACCCTGAGAGATGAAAATAAATGAGTGAAATATAGAACGTTAAAACGACTTTGTCACTCTTTGCGGAACACTGAGAGAACAGGGTTGCTTTGGGTTTGCAATCAAATCAAAGTCTATTTCTGAGGCTGTTTGCGCTCGGCTGTAATCTTCACTGTTGTTGATCATGTTAATCTGTCTATATTACTTGTCAATAATGTTAGCAATGTTTCTCAAATATATCAGGATGAGATATGGTGCTGAAATCGTTCGTGTTCTTGTTGCAACACATTTCAGACTTATCTCAAAGATAAGGCTTCATAACATAATCATCAACATCCAAGGAACCCTTAAAGAACACTTTTAATACAATCTCTACAATGTCTTCTCAAAACAAATTTCCTTAAGGGCTTTTTAGATAGATATTCTTTCTCCTTGGCTAAAAAGCAATTGTATCTGCAATCCCCTTTAACAAGAAAACACTTAATCATCCTCACTAAATGATCTTTAATAATCACTATATTATGGTAGGGTTGCAGTAAATCCAAATCCACCCTTAGTCATCACTTGAGGAACTCTCGTTTCCTCAAAATGAGATTTGACCTTTTCGGCATTAATCATTCAACCAATTCTACAAGTGGTGTTCAAGTCAAGTTTATAAAGTATAAAACAAATATCAAGTAGTGTTTCTTCATACTTCCCTGCTATATTTAAACACTTATCCCAGCGTATAACTAACGCCTGGAACGATTCGGCATAGAAAGATCTGTCAGGACGCCTGAACCATCCTATCGCATCCTGCTTCACTTCGTCATCAGGAAACCACCACGACCACCATCTTTAAAACATTTACAGCATTCAGAAATCTTGCTGCGGATGAGCATCTTATCACTGTACTGCGCTTGAAGTCTTCTGTAGATATCCATGGGTTTTACACCTTTGTTCACAAGAAACTTCCTCACCACACCCGTCTTGAGAAACGATCTTTGGACTGGCGCCACCTATTAGTAGTAGGACACACTAGCCACTTAACAATGCATGTAGTATCACCATGATAGCATTGTGGTTCGACTTGAACGCCCCTTGTATTAATATTATTGATTGATAATGCTTTCTCCTTGAAGGCACTGCTTGACCTCCCAACCATGCTATATTCCTGCATCCTGTTCAGTCCTCTTGGGATAGGATTTTGGACCCTCACCAAACCCTGAACAAGATAAGGTAATTACTGAAGGGAAGGTTCCTCAAAGATTTATTCAATGTTTAACAATCCTATCTTGAGTGTTTTACTTGGCACCTTTTATGAAAAGGAACTACACTGGACATTCCTTCTATCTTAAGCAACTTAGAATTGTTTTTCCACTCCGCAGAGTGTAATACTGAATGTCACTGAAGACATGGGTCATATTAGTACTGTGACATTTCAGTTCCAACAATAGAGTAATGATATGGCTATACACACCAAACCCACGTACAACGAGCAGCCCTGAAGAGCTGTAAAGGGGTTTCTCTTCTGGTTTTGACATACCCTTACTGCTGAAAATGAAATGGTCCCCACAGCTAGCACTGACAGGGGAACTTTTTTTTCTCACGAAAATATCCTATAATATTTACACAATGTCAAGAGCAGGGTGGAGGAACTTCGCTGGTGCGTGACTAAGGATAGAATGTTCTCTCTTGTCAGGCCGTATTAATTAGGAGATGATTTGTCACAAAGGTGGCTAAGGTCTACAGGGTGATAAAACCCCGGAAAAACAGCTTTCAAAGCCAGCAAGCGCAGACGATCCCATTACAGAGATTCTCCACTAGAGTGATTTCAAAGTGCCACTCGGGGTCCTTCGAGTTGTTTAACGGGCCCTCTCGGATCCACCTGTGTAAAATAGAATCCTCAATTCCCCAACGTTCTGCATCACAGAAGGAAGGTTTGGGTGTCGTATGTTTTATTAACTTTACAATTAAAAAATAATGCCGGTTCTTTCGGCAAATCTGATTGGTGGGGTTTTTAAAACGAGCCCACTGTGTTTCTCGAAAGCCATTTAAGTGTTTGAAGAGGGAAAAATGAATGGAAAAGATTGAACCTGATTGCTTAAATGAAGCATGTGCACAAAGGCAAATGCACAGCGTGTCTTGCTGAGATTTTGCTTAACAAACGAGCAAGTCTAACAAGTTCATATAAATCCCATATGGCGTGCGGTTGCATGGGAATTTTCCAGATGAGTTGAATAACTCATTTGATTATAATACTTTCAAGCTCATGTACTCCACTCAATCGCACTCGTTTTTACAGTCTGTCGGTGTATTATGAATATTTGGCATTGTCGGACTTACAGGCATTTGTCGGTGTGGTAAAAAGAAGTGTAGAACAATCGTATACTGGTAGGGATTTCTTGTTTTGTGACGGGAATCATGACAAAAAACATATCATATAACCTTAAAGAATTCAGGGTCTTTTTTCCCCTTATGACCAGCCAAAATCTGCTGCTCTGAAAGTGTACATACCAAAGAGCCCCAAATTTTTAAACTTATTTAAAACCTTGGGAGAGCCATGTTATTTTTTTTTTACTTCATGTTGGATAATTCCAATGCCAAAAGTGGGAATGTCCATCTTCATAACTGAGGCAAATGCAATTCGCATTTCGATGCATAGCCAATAATACGATACATTAAAGATACACATGAAGAACCTACCGATGCGATACGATTCACCCCATTATGATGCAGTGCGATCCGATTCCGAATTCAATCAACACAATTTGATTCAACGCAATATGATACGATATGCAATATCATATGATACGCAATGGAAAAAATATGACGCTCTGCAATTCAATATGGTGCAGATAGGTGGCTTTTATTTCTTTGGTTCAGACAGACTTCTGACTTTTAACGCATGGCCCAAAAAAAAGAAAAAAGATGAAATAAAATCAGTTCCTGTTCTGTCTCCAGGAAGTTACAGCTCTACCTCTGCCATGTTATTCTGTATTCAATGTGACTCTCAGGACACGCCTCGGTCTCCGTAGTGTTGTGATGCGTCATATTCACGTAGCAGCAGCGGTGCCAAGAGAATGTGCCCGAGAAACAGTTTAGCGACGAGAAATCAATTTATATAGCAAATATTCATGAAAGGATAGTTCACAGCTGCACCCTTACTGAAGCATCCAGAGCACTTCCTGGCCAACATTCTTCAGGTCGAAACCTCTACGCCATGTTGTCACAATGACTTACACCAATCAGGCATAACATTATTACCACCTGCCTAATATTTTGTTGGTCCCCTTTCGCTGCCAAAACAAATCCTCACTCTTGCCTATTTTTCCTGCTTCTAACACATTTTCATTTGCTGCCTAATAAATAAATTCCACCCATTAACAGGTGCCATGAAGAAGAGATCATTTGTGTTATTCACTTTACTATAAAACTTTCTTTCGGCTTCTCCCATTAAGGGTCACCACAGCGGATCCTCCGCACGTTTGATTTGGCACATGTTTTTATGCTGGATGCCCTTCCTAACGCAACCCTCCCCATTTTATCCGGGCTTGGGACCGGCACTGAGAGTGGCTGGGGATGGTTCCCTGACCGGGATCGAACCCGGGTCGCAGCGGTGAGAGCGCCGCATCCTAACCACTAGACCTCCAGGGGACCTATTCACTTTACTATAATAATGTCATAATTTGTTATGCCTGATCGGTGTAACATGTTGTGGGGCTTATCTCTTCGGATGAAAGCATTATAATTAATAAAAGTAAGCAAGATGTTTAGGACAGCAAGAGTGATAACAAGTGTGGCCACCCCTTCCACTCAAGGTGCATGGATTCCTTTGTGGACTGCAAGACATAAGGTTTGGTGGATCACTTGTACTTTTAAAACCTACAACATTCTGGATCTGTAAATTATTAGCAGTTTCCATTGTCATCATCTGGACTGCCTTGACCAGTCAAGAGTCAACGGCCTTGCTCACAAACTCTTATCAGTAATCCGGCAGCCCAATAACTTCAGAACACAACTAGACCTCCTACAAGCGGAATCAACCTTGTGCTTTTTGAAACAGAGTCAAAATTCGAGAAGGGCCAAAACAGGGATATGGAGGGACAGAAATAAAGCTGGCGATGGCAAAAAGACAGAACAAAAAAAACATAAAGAGTGCGGCAAAAAGCGAGCGAGAGAGAAAGCAAGGAGAGCGAAAGGAAGCCCATATAACATTTGGAGTGTTATCACCTTGGTTCAGTGCTTCAGATGAGATTATGGGGTGTCTATTGCTTCAGATGAATCCAAACAGAGTTCAAAGCAGGGATCAAGTCGGAGATAAGATGATAGAATACTCGTTTCTATAAAGAAGAGGCGTATAAGTATAAGCCTGCTGAAGCTAAACCATGTTATTCATGACACATTTCATGTGTTTTAGGCTGCGAGGGTCTATCCTTTCGACATTTGGAGCCTTTTTTGTGCAAAGGGCATGACTCGGCTTTTCCATTTACTAGGGATAACCAGGAATAAGGAAAGTAGAACACAAGGGTTAAAATCACAAGTGCAAATCTTTAGAGGCAACACATAGTACTATGAAGAAATGGAGGGATTTGTAGACAAAAAGGAAGACTTCTGGCAAAGAACAAATGGGAACCGTGATTAGGGGAGCACTTGGGCCGAACTAAATCAGGAGAAACAGGAAATTGGATGAAGGAAATAGAAAGTTGGAACGAGCTTTTAAAAGGCGCAGCCCCTAAAAACAGGAACTAAAATCATTCGAAACAGAAGAGTGTGTAATAGCTCTTTACATTTCTATTATCTGATTATCTGAGCTTCAGGTTTTTCCCCAATCACGAAACAATTTAGCCTGTGTGCGAGTCTTGTTGTGCAAATAATTTTTTTATTACTAAATCAAACTGTCTTTTTGGTATCTCATATATTAATGGAACACATGAATTAAAAGTCACAGAGTTGAAGGGTGCATTTACTCTTGGCATTAACATGCGATCAGACAAGCAGATCGAACCATCAGTCAATCAGGACACGGTGCGTTTACACTTGGCAACATCAAGCCACTTCTCTATCTGGATAACCGATCCGATTGGTCTCTTTTGCGCAATATTTAAATGTCTGCAGGAGATGGCGCCGGTGCAGAGTCGACCTCGAGTGGTGGGTTTTCTTTTGAAAACCATTTGGGACATTTTACAAATCCCACAAATTGATGGGTAAGATGACTTCACTTCTTACTTTTAGGTTCACCATCATAAACATTGGATGGCCAGGCAGTGTTGCGGAACACGTGTCGAAAGCAGACACGATGGCTGGATTGCGTTTACGTTACAATAAGAGCCGATCACAATGCGTCCTCAAGTACTTCTGGACCAGGACACGCTGATTGCATAACATTCCGATCGGAAGGACTTGTCCTTGCATTCTGTACGTGGACAAGATTTGGATACTCTGTTCCCGAATCCCTAGCATGATGGATAATCACCAGTAATCAGTACTAGCCCCTATATCGTCACCTACAGTCAAGTATACGTCCTGTATAGTGCACATCCGCATCCGAGCACACGCACAGTTTTCTATTTTCTTGGCGCACGATTTGAATGACACTTGGCTTATGAGACATTGCGTCTCCGGTCGCTCCGAGGTTTTCGAAAGCGCTGCAGAGTAATTTACGAGCACCACGCAGACCACACGGCACAGCATCTTGTTTATGTGCTTTTCACAATCCACAACATGGCAATAAAAAACATCGAGAGGCAGGGCAGGAAAAAAAGCAAAACAGGAGCTGCCAAGCTGTACATTGCAGCCGACAGCTTGATGTTGTAGTTGTCCTGTGAATTACAACAAAGAGTTAGAGCTATAACAATGGCGGTTCATCTTTGCCTTTATTGATATATAGTCGGGTTTTTGTAGGTGTCGCTTTGAGCTGCAGGTAAAAAGAACATTAAGAGCAATTGAGATGGAATGAAAATTTAGGCGTAAAAACTGACGTTTAGGAAACCTTTTTTGTATTTCATTGCAAAAGATTAAACACCATTACACAACAAAACGCTGGCACAAAGGACATAATAAACATACTCTAATTCGGAGCTGTGCTGGATCCAGAGACTAGCCTGGAAATTATGGGCATGCAAAGGAGAATGCGCACTTGATTAGGCACCAGGGCACCATTCACAGCCACCCACACACATATATACAAATTAACTAGGGGTAATTTAGAGTATAGACCAATATTCCCTACGTCCAATTTTAGCTAGGAAGATTTTCGTTCCAGACAAGCAGGAGTCACGTCTGATTCCGCCTGTTCAACCAGATAGACCACGAGTTACAATGGTCCGACCTACGATTTTTTGATCTTACGACAAAATGTTACATTTCGTGTTGAATGGAAACCCATGCCCACAAATGCCCTTAATGGATAAGATTGGACAGCCCTGGTGTAGATTTCCTGCCATGTGTTTATAGGTAAGGGAGAAAACCAGAGAACCCAGAAAAAACCCTAATGATAAAAGCAAAATGCATGAAATGAACAGCATTGACTCTGAAACGCAGGAGCTGTGAGGTGTGAGGTGTGAGGCATTTTCCAGTTGTTTCCACTGAAGCAAGTTCAAGTAAGTTCTTGATGGCCTTCATGCTAGCTGAAGAATCACAGAAAAACACAGTCCAAATTTAAGTCCCGACACCAGATTCAGTCTCAGCGGCATGCGGGTGAAAAAAGAAAATGGGGGCTACCACAGAGCTCGAATTGAAATACCTCAAAACACAGAAAAACTCTTTACTTATGTTGAGGACACAAAGTAATGACCTGTCTGTACCACACTATACAACAGTGCACAATAGCGGAGCCATAAAGCACTAGGACAAAAGAGAAAGCACAAAGCTTCATCTCTAATCAGAGAATTGAAAGCATGCTGTCTCCCTTTCATTCTATCCTTCTAGCTTTTTTTTCTGTCTATCTAAAATGTCCTCCTACAGCTCATAATGAGAGCTTCTTGCCTTTCTGTCTCGGCCCTCCGAAAATGGCTTTCACGTAGCAAAGCATATCAAGAAAGACAATGAATCAGACAGCCAATCATGTCACGTGTGATTATTTTTCGAGGCGGTGGAATGACATGGATTTGAAACGCCGGGCAAATAAGGAGGCATCCCTGTGAATTGCTTCGGATCCGAATCCATGTAAGATTTGTATTTTTTTTTCCAGACGTGAATATTGAGGTTAGCGCAGTGCTGTCAGGCTGCACACGTTGACAGCTACAGTGAAGTCAGAGGAGAGATGTTGTATGTTTGTATGTGCACGTTCCCATGTCTCAGCCCATTACGCATCACAAGTATCACTTTTACCCGCCTGTCAAATGACGATAAACTGAAACTGGTTGTCGTAAATCAACGAAGCAGTTACTTCAGTATAGCAGTATTTTTGGAGATTTACAAATCTAAGGTTTAATGCAAGGCCTTTTCTGCTGGTCTCAACTCAACTATCAGAATTACTGACTTGAAATTATGTTTTATTACATGGGTCTTATACCGGGGTAATAATCCTTACACTTATAAATGTATCTATATGTATATGTACATTGATATATAGAGGAAGTAAGGGGTTAAGGGCTTTGCTCCAGGGCCCAGCAGTGACAGCTCAGCAATACCTCAGCATTTTGCAAATAATATTATGTTTCATTATTCCAAATGATGTACTTTTTCACCAAACTTGTGAAATGTCTAATGTCTCACCATTTGACCAGCTATAAGCTCCACAATGGTTTAACTAGCAATCAGAGAGTTACGAGTTTGAATCACAGCAGTTCTGCTGGGTTCCCGAGCTTAACCTGTAACCCTGCATTGCTCAGCTGGATGTGTGTTCGACCTGCATTCTGTTTCACTGGTGCCATTTTATTTTCTGATTCCGTTTTGCAGGGTTCAGTGGAGAGCGCCGTGTGTTCAGTGGAGGGAGCAGTGTGTTCAGTGGAGAGCGCAGTGTGTTCAGTATGCATTTGTGTGTGTGAGAATGTGAGAGAGAGGAAAAAAGAGAGAGAGAGAGAGTTATATAGCTGTTCCATGCTGAGAGAAGGGCAAGAGGGAGTCATGTAACTGATGTGATCCTGAACCACCCTGTTAGATTGCTATGTAGTACGTCTTACTCTCTTTCACATTCACAGACTGGAAGTAATGGACGCTTGCAGCTAGTTTTCTCATATTTATTAACGTCCAAACGCCATGTGTTTGTACTAGGAGCAACAGTTTATTAATAATGATAAATACAGGAATAGAGAACCACAGTGCTGCCGAATAAGCCTCTCGTAAACCCTTGAGTAATCCTCGACACTCTGAGATACACAATGCACAGCGGCAGAAATCCTGAATCTGAGAAAAGAACTAGAAAGAACATTAAAGTCACTCTGGAATTGGTTCTGAAGTCCAAAAATCGGCTCGCTATCTCTCAGTTTCTCCGAAACTTCCAACTTTTCAACTCCTAAACTTGTACTTTTTAGACTTTTAGTTCCATATGATCCAAACAGCATTGTTGATCACGCTTAGATTCAAACAGAGAGCGCTTCCTTCATATAGCGTCGCACAAAATGGTCTGAAAATAGTAGCTTTTTTACATAGAATAAAAAATTATTCACCTCATTTGCATAAGAAAACACAATTGGCTCTTATATGTTATGATGCAACAATATTTGTGCTTGTCACGCTCCACAGGAAGAAGATATCAGAAGAAGATATTCAAGGAAAAGGTCTACAAGGAGGCTTTTTGTTTATGTGTATCTGTGTGTGTGTGTGTGTGTGTGTGTGTTTCTAGTGCAGATATTTAGAGTGCACTAGAGCGAGGGAACACACTGAGCTGTGGGTTTATTAGGTACTACAAATATATAAATAATAAACTGGCAGCTCTGTGTATATTATTTATTTAATATAGCTCTCGGTGTGAATTTAATTTAAACAGCCTTCAGACACAAGACGAATAAATACTTCTCAAGGATTTCCCACTTTGCATGTCTCATGTACTTTGTCGCACTTTTGGTCCCAGATTGTTGACTTTCTGTGTTCTGTTTGTGTGGTGTTTTTTTTTTCATAGCAAACGTTTGATTTGGCTTATCCAATGGACATGGAATAGGGACAAAGATTCGGAGAACCTCTTCTGGAATCTCATCTAGAAGAAGGTACTGTACCAGACCATCCATGATACAAACACCTCAAAAGATCCAAAACACCCCAAACTACTGCATACCACTAAACATTCTGCTGCTTCCATGCCAACAGTTTATAGTTTACAGCCCATTTTCAGTGTATTTAATCATCTCATACTGTTGTGTGTTGCATCATGGTCCTGGAGCCATCTCTTTCCAATGTATAAGGTATTATTAAAATGTTTCAAGCCTGGCTTTGTTTACAAGAAAGTTTACACTCTACCACCTTTAAATAGTCCCCTTGCACAGCAATACAGCGCTCCCAGCGTTCCTGGCACTTTGGGAAAGTGTCCTGGAAGTCTTTTTTTGAAGCACCTTCTGCGATTCGCTCTGGATCCTTGAAGTGGTGTCAAAACGGCGATGTTTAAGCTAGATCCTAATATTTGGAAAAAAAGGCTGAAGTCCACAGGATCCAAGTCTAGTGAGGAGAGTGGGCGAAAAACTCACGTGTGAGAAGGAGCTCGGTGTCAAGGTGGGCACGTGGTCAGAATAGCACCAGCTGTACAGCTCCCGATGTCTTATGAAGGCCAGTGCTCCCTCTGACTGTGCGTGTAGCCCTGTGCTGCCATCTGTTGGCATGTTACAAAACTAATTTTGAAATGTTTTCATACCGTTCTGTATAAGTCTATTTAAAGGAATGTTTGGGCTTGACTTGTCTTCTGAACTACTAATTATTTAATCGCTGCTATATATGATATGTTGTGCATGTAATTTTCTCAGTTAGCCTTGTCTTCCTGAGCTCTGACCCCCTGCTTTTTAGATTGCAATTCAAAAAAGGCATGAATATCCCACCACACGATGCAAATACAGGTTTTTAAAAAAGTTCAAAACACAATCTGGGTCACAGCTATGCAGAAATGATCTCTTACTTTCCACTGCGTTCTCTGTAGCATGCTTGAGTCTGATTATTTATTGCTTTTTTGCTCATTACCTCCTGCATCTCCATATTTTTCCACATTAAGCCTGATGACTGTGAATGTCCTGCATTCAGGGCACCATTTCACCTTCCCTCTGCTGCACTTTATGTCTCTCCGGAGCCATTCATGCTGTGATAATTAACTTAATATGGAAGCATCCGAAAAAAAAAAAAAATTACGACTCATGATGACCAATTCCCTGTTTTCCTCAATCTCCTACTGATTATTAGCTTTTTTGGAAAATGTGCTATTCATGCTGTTCTGATACCAGTTTTGTAGTCTGTAATCAAGGCTGGAGCTTCCTGAATCGAGGGTCAATGAAGTGTTTTCGATTAGTTTGCCGCATCGATCAGCATCCTCTTTTTCATATCTGGCAGAACGCAGGAACAAGCTAGAGTCATTCCAAATAATCTGTTTTGTGTGATCAGAGCACAAAAAAATAAAAGAAGGTTGAGCTGGGAAAGTCAATATCAATCTTACTGCCACTCTCTTTTTCTCATTTCTCTCAATCTGACCGCCTCCTCTAGTTTTTTTTGTTGTAGTTCTAAGTAGCACACACTCTTTTTCTCATTTCTTTTCTTCAGTGGCTTCATCTTCTTCCATCTGGCTCTAATTGGGGATGTTTCTCAGTCTCAGCAAGCAAACGGCACTGGCTGTGGGCATAAACTGCAACATAGAGATAAAGATGGAGAAAAAGAGAAGGAACGAGAAAACAGAGGGTAAACTGTCTCTGAAGAAATATGCTCTTTGGGCTTTGAGCAATACAAATCCTCTTATATGGCCACAGCAACCTGATGGAATATTTCTATTTATTATTTATTTGTTGGACAACCACCATCAACACCACCATCTCCATCAGCATCATTACCTCCGTTACCACTATATCCATCATCACCACCATTCCCACTATCTCCATCATTGTCAGCATCAACACCACCATGACTACCATCATCACCATCTCCATAACCACCACATCCCCGCTACCATGGCCACAACTATCACCACTCCCACCAACATCAACATTCTTAATCACCATCATCAAACTATCTTTACCTTCCCCATTACCACCACATCTCATTATCACCACTCTCACCACCATCACCATCTCGATTACCATCATCATTTCCATCCCCACCACCATGACTACCATTATCACTATTATCACAATCATCTCAATCACCACCATTACTATCCCCACCACCACCATTGACACCGTCATCACTATTTTCATCACCATTTCCAACACCCCCCACCACCACCACCATCACTGCCACCATTATCAAATCACCATCATCTCAATCACCACCATAACAACCATCATCAGAACTATCAATACCATTTCCACCACATTCCCACCACCACCATCGCTTTCATCATTACCACCATTGCCATTATCCCTATTATCATCTTTACAATTACCAACACCGATTCCATCACTGACACCCCCACCATCATCACAACCATCAACACCATCTCCATCACAACATCTCCAACATCACTACCACCAAAACCCGCACCATCATAACCATCTTGCTGTGCCATGAAAAGCCTAACACTCTGGCAACCCAATTTCCCAGAATTACTCTTTTAATACCATGTGTATATATATATATATATATATATCTCTAACAGAAGTAAGATGGTTTTTCTCAAACACAACATTTTAAAAATTGAGCATTTTTCCTTGTTTGATTTTTAATCATATTACATGACTCATATCGCTTTTAGAGAACGAAACTACAATTGCACGCCGGTTATGAAATTGACAGAAAACAAATTCAGGCTTCAAGAAATGTAAACACATAATTACTAACTGAAACAGAGGGCATCGTTATGCAACCACTTTTAAGGAACAGGTCATACTGTATTCACAAGACTCAAATGTGCCCCTGTATTGTGTGCACTGAGGATCGCTGAGAAACTACAGCACAGGCAGTTACTTTTAAGTCATTAATAAGCCAATGACATTATAATGCTCCAAAATCACCAGGACTAATAGATAGTGGCTTTCGAACAGTAATAATACACATTGTTATAACAAGAATGAAGTTATAACATCTATAATGTCAACCTGTGTCGTTTCAACACACTTTGTAACACTCTGGTTTTCCAATGAATGAAAGGGTTGTAAATTGATTTGTACTGTAGTTAGATTCAATGCCAGCATTTGTCTTTTCCCTCTGTTATAAAGGCTATGAACAGCCATTCTTGTAACAGCTTTTCTTATTTTTCTGTCTCTCTTGAAGTTTGTAAGAAAAAATAATAAGTCTCCTGTTACTGAGGACCATGAAATCAGTCATCACTTGTGAGGACTTATGTCCAAGGTGAAGAAGTTGGGAGGGTAAAATCTGCTTTTTTCAGGAGGTTAAATGTTTGGAAATGTAAGGATTATTTATTATATACTACTATAACTACTACTACTACTACTACAATAACTACTACTACTACTACTACTACTATAACTACTACTATTACTATAACTACTACTACTATAACTATTACTATAACTACTACTACTACTACTACTATAACTACTACTACTATAACTACTACTACTACTATACTACTACTACTACTACTACTATAACTACTACTACTACTATAACCACTACTATAACTACTACTATAACCACTACCATAACTACTACTACCACCACTACTACTACCACTACCATAACTACTACCACTATAACCACTACTATAAATACCACTACTACTACTACTACTATAACCACTACTACTATAAATACTACCACTACTACCACTATAACCACTACCATAACTACTACTATTATAACTAATACTACTATAAATACTACTACTATAAATACTACTACTATAAATACTACTACTACTATAAATACTACTACTACTACTACTACTACTATAAATACTACTACTACTACTATAACTACTACCATAACTACTACTATTACTATAAATACTACTACTACTTCCACTATAACTAATACTACTATAAATACTACTACTATTACTACTACTATAAACACTACTACTACTTCTACTACCACTACTACTATAAATACTAAATTGTGTGCCTCCAATTTTGTTTCATGCCATGCAAGACCCAGTGTCAGTGTTCCTGTTAAGGAAAATGAACCAGGACCTTCCAACTAACCAGAAGTTTCATTATTTAAAAGACAAAGACAAAAAAACAGTCAAAGTACAACTTGTATGAAGTGTATTGAAACCAAAATTCCAAAAGGAACTAATTGTTGGTTATATAAGTTGTAAAAGACCTACATTGCAGTTCCAGGACTTTTTTTTATGGCGATTCAGGACCACAGCCTGGCGGTAAAGCAATGATTTCGGGGTCGGGCCTCCATTAGCCCTTGCGTGGTGTAATATGTTCAGCCTCAGTGGATTCAATCAGATCCTACTGATCCTCTCGGAGGGAGATTGCAAATTGTCAGTCGGTATGAATTGTCACATTGTGCCTTTCTTCTCTGGAATGTTCCCTTTTTACTTTTTTCTGCTTGGCTTGATCTTTTTTTTTTTTTCTTGAAACTATTGTAGCATCCGTGAGGCCACAAAACCAGAACAAGGAATTAGAGAAGAGATACGTTGACTTGGGGTTTCAAAACGAAGCAATGTTTCGACAGATTAGCATCAGGGCATTGCAGTCAGTGATCATCTCAGGACTTCATAATGACTTGATTGATTAATGGAATGAGTCTCTCCTCTAAAGTCCTACACACTCCTCTGGCCTACCAGATTCGTTCTGATTAACCTCAACGTTCAGCCGGCTTCCGAATAGAGACTGCGTGACTCAATTAGATTAGCGGTGTAATAGCGGGTGTCAAATGGAAATCACTCATTTCCGGCCGTTTTCTTCTCGTGAATTAAAGAACTGCAGACCTACAGATGTAACCAGGCAGAATTTATTACATCAGGTTGCCTTTACAACGAAAAAGACTTAAGCAAGATATCGAAATAATCCCGGAAAGGAGAAGAAGATCGAGGTCAGATGTGTGCCTTGAAGTCTCTTTTATGTAGTAATTTGATTTTATTGTACCTGATCATTTCATACACTCTTTAATAAAATCTGAGGTATTAAATGTAGGATCTAGCTCGTAATATAACAGCTTTATTGCGTACGTTTTATTCGTTTAGAGTCTCGTTACAGTTTGTAAAAACCACTAGTCTGGTTGCCACTGATGGGTGCCCTAACCCTAACCCTAACCCTGAAATATGTTCTTGGCTGACTGGAGAGGAACCAGGTGTGTTCTTTTGATTTGAAAGTTATGCTCTTCAGCTGATGATGGTTGTAAAGAGTGTTGATTAGAGTTGCAATCTGCCAGTCCAACCAAGTAAGAACATTTTTCTCATCTCAAAGAGTGATTCTTTCATTTTCTACTGGATGTGCATGAGCAAAGCATGGCAAAATTTGCATAGGTTATGTACAGAAAACAGAATTGAGTAGTTTAACTCTCGACTCTTCTAGTCTGAGACCTTTAATCTTTTGCCTCTTGACTCCCACATAGTCAAAGTTCGTATATATGTAGATGTGCTGGGAAAATGTTCTTTTATTTCTAATCCAAGGAATGAAATGAACTAAATGACTCAACAATGATTTGTGTATTTTGATGAACGAGATTCACATTAGCAAGTCACTAAAATGATCAGAGCTTCCCATCACTACTCTTGACCTGTATCTGTAGAATTTGATGCATTTTTCCTCTGCCACATGATTAGATAATTGCATGAACGTGCATATGCCTATTAAAATAGACAACGTAAAACACATTTCTCCTTTTTTATGGGGCAAAGAAAAAGATATACGTAAGATATACCACAGTGGGGAAATTTCTTTAAAATTTTCTTAAAAAGAAAAACCCTATTTCATGTCACTATCTAACTGAATGGATCTGTCTGTCTGTTTATCATTTGACTTCATTGCCTTTGGGCCTGTATATAAACAGTGGAAAATACAGGAAATACATAAATCAAATAAACAAAATCTGCACAAATTCTGTTTCCTAATCCCTTATTCCTCTGTCTCTTTCTTTATCGGGTCTCCTGTCATGGGCCTAAGGGGGAAAAAGTCTGTCTGTGGTGTGTTTGGATATGGTTTAATGTTTGAGATGTTTGAGGATAAATGCAAGCCAATCGTAGATTAGACGTTGGACACCTAATGAACGCTGACAGGGAAGAAGGACGCAGGCCTGCATGAGCGATTCATGCTACAACTGGAGTTAAAGTTGGTGTAGAACTCCCACATTTTTCATATTGATCGGATTCCTATCAAGAACAAGAACCCCTAGTGGCTTTCTAACCCAAAATCTTTTTTTTTTTTTTCTTTTTTCAGATCAGGTCGGATAATATCAGCATACACATGTAATGTGAAAACATATGGAAGATATAGGATGCAAAATAGAAACAAAAACAACAAACCAAAAGGACTAAGCCATGTTCATTTTGTGTACTCTGATGATCCATTAATCAAATCTTCAACATTAACACTATATACACTATAGTGACAAAAGTATTGGGACACCTGACCTTTCCAGCCATGTGTGGTTCATCTTCAAACTGTTTCTCTAACTTTTTCATTGAGTTGAACTAGGAGACCCAAAATTATATTGTTGATTGTGTTGATAATACCCCTGTGCAAAAATCCAGCTCCATGAAAATATGCTTTACATGAGTTAGAGTGGTAGATCTTCAGCTATAAAGCTCTGACCTCAACCCTATTGAACATGATGAATTGGAACACTGACTGCACCCCAGGCATCCTCACCATCAGTATCTGACTTTGTTAACACCCTTGTGGCTGAATGAGTCTCCAGAAATCTTTACAATTACACTCCAAAATCTAGTGGAACATCTTCTCAAAAGAAGCGGATCTTATCAGAATGGCAAATGGGAAATGTGGAATGGGTTGCTAAAAAAAAAAACACATACCAATCTTATGGTTGGGTTTTCACAACCTTTCGTTCATATAGTTTATATACATAACGATTTGTTCTCCAGCTGAATCTTGTCTGAGTACCAGATACATAATATACAGTAACATCAGTGTGAAGGTCATGCCACAGTCACAGTGACACTTCCTGTCTACCAGCTTCGATGACTCACGTCTGCTTTCACGCCAGTCACCCGATGACTGCACAGTTAGTGCCATCGCACAGTCCCTCGTCATCAGAGTTCATCAGGAGGGCAGAACCACCATTTCAATACTAGCATCACGCAGATGCGATCAATTATGACAATCCTTCATGAGTGATGGTAATGAATCACGACCAACTGCGTCATCCCTGAGGGAAGCGGAAAAAAATAAATCATTTCCTGTGTAGAACAAATGGCCCAATTCCAATACTTTATATGAGACAGGAAAATACATACACATTATGAAAATAATAGGGCCACGGTTTCACTGAACATCCTTGTGAATTAATACAAAGATTGCTAATAAGACAGAAGTTTTTACCCCAACCATCTTCTCTGGTTTTCTATTGGCTTACAAGACACGGTTTAAATGATTTAAAGTCAAAAAGAAGGTAGCGGCAAACAAATGAAAATTTGTCTTCCTCGTCTCGCCACTTCTTTACAACTTTTTTTATTGAGAGATTTTTATTTACACTCATTTTGATCATTGCTTTTAGCCGGGAAAGTAGAAAAATATGCAGCTATCAGATTCTGCAGAAAGCAACAGGTCAAACAACTGTAAGACACAACAGTCCACACGTCAAATCCTCTATTGCCATAAAATATTGTAAGTCATGACTTCATTATGTACATTTTTCAGAAACGGCATCTAGAAACTAGTTAGAAACTCGATTTAATGGAAATCAGATTTGGAAACTTCTTTTCTGAATCTTTCCTTATAAAAATGTATTCCAATATTTATTCCAATTCTTGCTATAAAATCTTTAACTCGGTGCAAAACATTGTTGAGGTATTTTTACAACCTAATCTGGCAACCCAGATTGCCTGTATATGCAGCAGCTAACAGACTGGTGTAGAGCCAACCCAGTCTCTAAACAAGGACTAAAGGGACCACTCACCACTAAACATCGACGGATCTTCCAAAGAGATCATCAAGTTCACCAAATTCCTTGGTGTTCACCAGCCAAAGAACCTCACATGGTCCCACAGCCAAGTTCACCAGCACTGTAGCCTAGAAAGCCCAACACTCTCTATTTCTCCACTGTCTGTACTTCTTGAGAAGATTGAGGAACCACCCACAAGCCATCTTTAAGCCATTGGCTACTAAGGGATTATCAAGAATTGTAGTTTTGGATCACAAGACCCCGCAGTGGATCTTGGGGACAGCTGAGAAGAGCAACGGGGTCTCTTTTACCTCCATCATGAGCATTATACAATGTTACATTCGCAAAACGACCACACACACACAACTCGCACAAACTCTTAACCTCCTGCCATTTGGATAAAAGTACCAAACTGTGTAACAGCCTCTTCCTTCAAGCCATCAGGCTCCTTAACACAACAAAAACCTGCACTGATGCACACACTACCACACACACCTACCCTGCAACTTGCACAAATACTGCTGCTTAAGTCAAATTGTTGAAATATTTTTTCGCAGTATTTATTATTAATATTTGATCAATACCATTTGTTCTCTTTTCCACATTTATTGGTCTGTGTCCTGGTTGCCACTGCACTCAAATTGACTCTGCTATTGTTCTAATTCAATTCCATTCAGTTTTATTTGTAGAGTGCATTCAACCATGGACATTGTTCCAAAGCAGCTTAATAGAGATAAAGTGGTTATGAAATATAAATGTATATGTTTAGGGCCTATACGTTTATTCTTTACTAGTTTATCCCTAATGAGCGAGGCAGTGGTGACTGTGGCAAGAAAAAACTTCCTGAGATGGTTGGAGGAAAAAAAAAACCTTAAGGGCACCAGGCACAAAAGCGTCCTCACCTGGGTGGCACAGAATGTCCATTCATTGCAGTAACATCATTGTTGAGGTACACTGTTTCAATGATGGAGGCTTAAACCCAGAACTGTTCATGCAAACTGCAGTCTTAAGCCTTTGTGGTGGACTGTTTATATTAATTACAGTCCAAATCCATTTTCATAGATCTTGAGTGTAGGTGCATAGGTCTGCTTATGTCTTAGTTACCTCTATTGTGTCATGTAACTAAATGAGGCTTTATGGGAGGTGGTAGCTCCACGGTTAAAAAGAATTTGCCTCTGGATCAGAAGGTCAAAAGTTGAAATCCCAGCACCATGCTGCCACTGCTGTGCCCTTGAGCAAGGCCCTTAACCTTTAACTGCTACAATAGGTTGTAAGTGGGAAAGGGAATCTGCCAAATGCTATAAATTTGAACAGTTGAGGTAAGGGCCCTGCTCAAGGAGTGGCAGCTTGGCAGTGCTGGGATGTGACAGTGATCTTTTATTCAGATGACCTGAACTAACAGTTACCACTTCCCAACTGTATATGGTGGAAAAAGCCATAAAAGCATTTGACTTGACTTTGCCTTGCCAATATTAGAAACTTGTTGCAGTTCCCATTTTGACCACTACAATAATTGCCAACTCGACAGAGATAAATGTTACAGTTACACCACATTAACAGATTACCAGCTTGTACCTCTTAAACAGTAGCTAGAATTTCAAAAAAAATTTAATTTACTGTTTTTCCATTTTTACACCCAAAATGTACACGATGCAATATAAAAAAGTTAAAAAAACTTGTTTTGTAGCACACCAACAGATGGCAGCACAATGCTGCATGCACAGTCACTGGGAGCACTGTGTGTGCAAAAAGACATTGCCTGTGTACATCAGGAGCTGTGCAACTGTTGCTATTCTGAACATGTGCGTTACCCCCTTGTCACCGAGCTCTCCTCACACGTGAGTTTCTCGGCTCAAAGGTCCCTATTTTGACACCATTGCGGTGCTTGACACACTTTGAAAAACACACCATTCTTGGACATGTTCCAGAAGTCAAAGGTACACTGGGAGCGCTGCATTGCCGTGCAAAGGGACAATTTTTGAAGTTATAGAGTGTGAAGGCAGACGGAGGTAGTCTCAAAGCTTTTTGATACCACCTCATAGTTTGCAGATTTCCATTTTCCATTAAATTTTTGATCTTTTTTTGGATCCAGAGCCTGGTTGGGATGGTAGTCCATCACAAGGTACCAGTGCACACACATTCTCCTATTAGGGAAAGTCGTCAGCATGTTTCTGAGAAGTGGGAGAACCGAAGCTACGAAGCAGAAACTACATTTATAGCATTTGGCAGACGCAGTGATCCTGAGCGACTGACTAGTTGAGGGCTAAGGGCCTTGTTCCAGGGCCCAGCAGTGGCAGCTTAGTGGTGCTGGGATTTAAACTTGTGGCCTTCGGAGCCAAAGTCCAATGTCTTATCCACTGAGCTACCACCTCCCCCTGCGCTGTCCGTTTGCCATCTACATGAACTCGTAAATTCACCAAGAGGTTACCTGATTAATGTAGGCACGACAAGCCTTCTCAAATGAAGTCCTTCCTTTGTATGAAACCCTGATGATTTCAGTAACCGAACTACTGCACCCGTCCTGTTTTTCGGCAATTAGGAATGACGAATAGCTGCGTCAGCCGATAGATCGTAAATAATTGATTTTTAATAAAGCATCAGAAGTGGAACTCCGAGCCAGTGCCCAGACCATCAGTGTCAGTAGTGATGTAGAGAAAGCAAGCTAGAAGTCCATTTCCTGCAGCAGTCCATTGGGATCCCAGAACAGCCAGTCATCGTAAAAAGAAAAAGAAAAATAGAGTAACAGCTGAAAGGGGATAGACGAATAGAGTATTGCACTCTCTCTCATACACACAAACACACACAATTTATCTGGGTTTTACTATCCATCTGCATTCATTTAGTAAATCTGTATACAAACATTACAGCCTCAGGAGAATTAGGTTAGTCAAAATTCCCCTGCATTCACTTGGCAAAGAGCAGTCGGAACGAGCCTGCGCTAATGTTATGAAACATGAAACAGAAGCACGGAGGGGTAATTGTGCTGTTTTATACACCTTGTAGTCCATGACTCATTCTGATATAGTTCCGCAGTAGCACTGAAGTTCGTGCTTATTGAGTCGGCCATTAGCCAGCTGCCCGGGGGCATGGATCCAGTCGCACAGAGGGCGTTATTCACGGCTAGCCATTTACAGCGTATACACACACACACACACACGCGGTAGAGAAATATGTTGATATAAGGGCCTGGGGCGGCTCTGACAAGGAAATATGAAACAAGTCCATGTTCAGTTTGTAAGAAACGGAATCTCTCATGTGAATATGTTAGTAACAAAGATTTATTGCGCTAGACTTTACTGTTCACATTCAACTGTTTAATTAAGAGTCTATTAGGGCATAAAAATGACATATGACAATGACATTTACATTTATGACATTTGACTTCCTTATCCAGAAACATCTGAAAATACAGGTCAATTGATTATTCAAAGCTTTTCTTTATTCTAGATTTTCATATAAAGACCAAGCTTGTTTCCAGACATTTGAACTAATCTAAGCTTTTCATATTCTTTTGGCAGATTGTCATGAGTCATGATGTGCTAAGTCTCGAAATCCTGTCTAGCAATAATGTTATAGTAACTCTATATTCACACAATGAAACTTTTTATAACAGGGCCTTGACTAGAGACATTTCCACAAACCGCACTTGGCCTTCAGTGTGAAATGCAACAGGTATCCGAAATATACATATTCATTATTGCCAACTGTTTGCTTCCAATACTGTTCAACTGGGATTTAGCAAAGCCTTATTAAATAATCTATGCTTAGATCCTCTACCTGCAAAATCTCTGACCCAATAATTTCAATATTTCTCCTCAAATCAGTCAGTATACAGTGTAAATTTCCTGCTGACTTTACTAACCATTTTTCTGAAATCTCTTCATTATTTCAGGTCTTGATGCATCACAGTTTTGTGATGCATTTAGTTTTCAGATACTGTTTTGGCATGTTGTCAGTAAGTCTGGAATGTTTTCCCTTACAGGGAAAAAATAGAGGAATCTTTTCAATTCCTAAAAATGAAAATCAATGTAAGTATTCAGTCCAGTCGTGTGCAATGAAAGTGCCATGTGATATCGATATACAACAAGCCAAAATAAAATGTTGGTAATGTCATAATATTTTGCTGAAAGCACCTGAACACCATTTTGATATTTGTCTCCAAGTTACACCTTTGTGAACTAGAGGCATTCCCTTCGGTTTAAATGTGGCTTCTTTATAAGTGGAAATATAGAATTTTTTATACAATAATCTCTCCTATGCCATTAAGCGCATTGGGCAGCAAGAGCTAACCAGGGTCGGGTTGCTAACCTGGGCTTGGGACCCTCTATGGAGTATTTTATTCCCATTCCCTAAAAGAGATCACCCATGGGAGTTAAGGACGTTGCTCAAAGTAGCAGTCTGGTATATCCAAGACTCGAGCCCACAACCTCTGAATCCAAAGGGCAGTGTCCATGTTTTTATTAGTCAGGGCAACATAGTTTAAATTTTTATGTGCTCAAACCCACTAGAACAACAACAACCACGTAATCCAGAACAAATAATTGCACGCTAGCTTGTGCAACCCTAATGGATGGATTACGAGACGTCTACAAATGTGTCCACTAAATATCAGAGACTATATTGGTCAAAATCCCTGATGGTAATGCTTATTGCTGTCATTCCTATCACTAGTAATGCTCCTTGCCAGAGATGGATGGAGATGGAGAATGGTTTCACCATTGAGGATCCTTAAAAGTTTTTAATATAACAATTACTGTAAATATTATGTCAATGCCAAAATCAGTCTACCTGAGCATGTATTCCATCATGCTGAAGTGTGTAAAGTGCAGAAAGGAACCATGTTCCTTGCATCCAAAAGTGCTACTAAAGTTTCGAAGCTCAGAGCTGGGTCAGAGATCAGAGCGCCAAATAATCACTTTACGAAACTAAGGAGGTGGAGTGAAGCCAGGCTGCTGCACCGCTGTGACCTCGCGCCGGGCGCAACACACACTCGAGATCAGGCCCAATCTCAGCCCTATTCACGTTTCGCCTTGAAACCCAAACAGTCGGCTTATCTCTGTGGAATTGGCTCGACACAATGAAGCCGAGGAAAGAAAAGACAGCAGCGCTGAATGAGGTGCCTTCTGAAAGCTCTTTCTGTCTCTTTCTGTCACTCGCTTCTTCTTCATTCTCTCTACCTCCTGTATTTTCGTGCATCTTGACAGCACCGGGGGCCCCACCTTGAGCGGCACAAAATTAGCCGTGATTTTGTCGTAATGTTGTCAGGCTGCGCAGACGCACAATTTGGTGTGCGGATCTGCTTTATCCATCAAACTTTAATTTCTTCTTACGATGTCTTTTATAGAGAGAAACAGTCGGACGCAAAAGCGCAGTTTGCTGCGCCACAGAGGCACGCGATGACGGAGGCTTGATGATCCTGGCGAGCCGCGCGTCGTTGGCAGCTCTCGCCTCACGCTCTACCATCGCCGCCAAGTTCAGCGGCACCTGCAGAAACTAATATCACTCCTGTTGTGTGCCAAGTCCTCAAACAACAGGCTATGGCATCAGGTAATTATCTTGCTTACAAAGTGTTTTTTCCCTTGCTTCCTACGTGTTCTTCGAATTTTTATATAGAAAATAAAACTTGAACTTGACACCTCACACAGAGTGTCACCACAGCTGCTGGTTCTTTTTATATAGAAATCTCTCACACTCTTATGTACCTACACATGGACTATAGCCTCGTATATGCAGCTATGTTAGTTTATATTTATGTTGTTACAACTTTGGCACATAGCTTGTTGTGTATTTTCCTAATCAGATCAGAATAACTTGCCCAGATGTCTTAGAGGATTTGAATCCAGATATGCTTTATTAACAAAGTAACGCCCAAAGGTCCCCATTAAATTTCAGATATATCTTTCAGTATCTTTACCATGTGTGAGTTCCTGAAGGTTGATCAAAAACTTGGCATGTACGTATTTCTATCTGTTGTGCATAGGGATAAGGTTCTTTTCCTTATATGACTGGTCTAAGCACATACTGCAATCCTCATACGGTCAAACACATGATTGTGCAAAATCATTTACAATTATGAATGGGCATAATTTTGTGTTATATTGATTTAAGATCAATGAATATATTCCACATGCCCTGATACATTCACCCCATTTATATATGGACAGAAATTAGACGTAATTTGGGATTATATGACATAAATTTAGACCAAAAACCAGATCGTATTTGCAGAACGATTTACAAAATGAAGCAAACAAAACAAAAAAAACAGAGGTGTAAAGAGTACCATAAAAATCATACTGCAAAACATACTCCATTACAAGTTATTCCGATATGAGGTGAGTAAAAGTCTTCGAGTATCTGATTCGAACAGTACTTGAGAATTTGACTCATCTTGAATGTAGTTTTAAAGATGCACTGGTCCTCATGTGAGTGAAAAACCAGATACTGTTCATTTGTAAGGTTTTATTACCTGGAATACAAATTAAACCGTGCACCTCGACACTGCATTAACACAACATCCTTTTTAACATGCCAGAATAAAACAAAGATCAAACAAGTCTGTGGAAATAAAATACAATGTAGTGAAGCAATCTTTAAAAAAATAGATCTTTAATTACCAGAAATTATATAGTACAATGTCACAAAGTAAAACCATTAGTGTTCAATAGACAAACACAATTAATATTAATTAATTAATATCGCTTCTTCTGCAGAATAAATAAGACACACGGATAAAGCTGGCGTGCAAAATGTAATTGGTTAAAGTGATTGTCAATTGAAATATAGCATAGTAAAAAGTACATCTATTGAATCATTAATGTATTTGAGTAGAAAGTAAAATGTGTTTATATCTTTGATAATCTTTGATTTCACTAAATTTGGAAAGTAACCAAAGAATTACTTACGTACAGTAACGAAGAAAAAATGTCTCAAAGTCGTGGGTGGTGAAGTTTTCAACCCGCATCTGTTCTGCATTAGTTCAATGGAGTTCATATGGAAGTGTCACGATCTTGATGTACATGTAAGTCTCCAGTGGTTTATTGTGATGAGCAGCAATCAATGTGAGGAAAGACAGACCTGGTGTTAGGGTGGGAGGGATGCCATACCGTCTCATACTGTCACTCATTTATGCAGAAGAGGGCAGACAGCTCTTTGTGAATATGACTAAAGGACACCAATTAGGTTGCAACACTACATCTAGTGGATAAGGTTTAGAGGTGTGAATACTTTCTGAAGGCACTGTACATCCAGTACACAGTCTGAAACTTTACTTTGTTCCGTTCTACACATCGCTTCAGGATGTTGCCGCAGTGCCCTTTTTTCCCTTTTTGTTCCATTAAAACACACCCAATCTGACTCACATTCTCTCTCTTTTTCTCCCTCTCTCTCTCTGCTCTCGCTGCAGACATTTCCATTTCCATACCGTCTCAGGACGAGCATTCCAAAAGTACACAATTACTTTCTCCCCCTTGCGTGTGGGGGGAAAAAGGGAGGCTGTTCCTCTGAGGCTTGACGATCCCATCGCATTTCTGCCCTACTTCAACTACACACACACACACACACACACACACACACACACACACATCTTACTTACCTTATGAGGACCTCTTGTTGCCATAATTATTAATGCAGCAACACCTAAGTCTAACCAGTGTCCTTATCCTTATCTAATTATCAGATGGAAAACTTTTAGTTTTTTTGCTCTTGCAGGTTTTTTTTTTTTTTGGTAAACTTTTTAGATTGTAGCAATAAAATGTCTCTTTGTCTTTTTGTTAATGGACATAAAGGATACCAATTATGAATGTCCCATCTGAGATTTTACCTTGTCTGATATTCCTGTCTGTGTGGAGATTTTTGGGTTCTGCCTTAATATAAACACCTATACACACTCGGATTACTTACCTTATGAGGACTTTGGGTTTGGCATAATTATTAACACAGCGACAATGAAATCTAACCAGTGTCCTTAAACCTTGTTTTTTGCTCTTATAGGTTCAGTATTTTATATATATACTGTATATATATAACTTTGTGAGCAATAAAATGTCTATTTTCATTTATAGACAATAAGGATAACGATCATAAAAGTCCCATCTCAGATGAATCCCTGTCTGATGTCTATATGGGGACATTTGGGTCCTGCCTTGGTTTAAAACCTCCACACAAACACACACATACATACACACACAAATACCCCTCAGGTACGTTTCTCTTACTGTACCCATTCTGCATAGAGAGCGTTTATTCCACAGGGACGGTGAGGAGTCCATGTCTTTTTCAGATGGATTGCTCTCTCTCTCTCTCTCTCTCTCTCTCTCTCTCTCTCTCTCTCTCTCTCTCACACACACACACACACACACCCATAGCCACAGAGCAATATATACATTCTTTATCTCCAATACACATAGACATTTTTTTATATCAAGGCGTGTTTTACAAAATTGTAAACACTGCAACACAACACTCCTATTACAACGTTTGGCACGATGTCTGATACAGTATGCAGGTGTAAACATTCTGCTCTCCACCAAAAGCGGTAATTAGCTGTGCCTCTGACACGTCCGACCCCTCGGTGAAGTACGTTTCTGCCGCACTCCCAACACGCCCTCGCCAATTACAAGCCGCCTCGAGACGCCATATTGAATTATGGGGAACAGGGCGACTTGAAAACCTGAACATAAAGGCAGGGATCATAATTAAAATATTTCTGTTTGTTTTGATTTAAAAGTCTGGGATATGTGTTTTATTTTTAAAGTAATTACACTGCACAATTCCCAGTTTGAAAGTGAATATCTTTTGACTTGTAGTTCTTGGAATACTGGGAAATGATCGGTAGATTAACAGCCAGTGAAGTTAATCAAGTTAATCTTGGAGAAAATGAAGCCGTATAAGAGAATCGAGGCGAGTGGGATGTAGTGTTTTAAACTAAATGCCTAACTGCTAAGCAGCACTCACTCTTTAATGTTTGTTCACATTTTTTTTTTTGCAAGTAACTCGCATAAAGTTTAAAACTCTTTAAAATAACCCCCATTAACTGCTTATTTGCACTTCAAATCAGCGAGGAATAATAATAATGAGATAATGGGAAGCTGAGACGGCTGTGGATTGATTGTATCAGGCAACCAGACGAGTCAAAATCTGATCAGATTTGAGATAAGCGACCAGAAGTTTGCTATCTTTCCTTTCATACTGTGTACATCATTATAGTCTTTTTTATTGTTAGATTTTATATTGCTTTTATAGTTTATTATATTATATTTGCCAGCGAAGATATTAATTATGTTTCCTTCTTTAGTCTGCATTTTCTATCCCTGATTTGTGACTGAAAGTGCTTGTGTTTAAAGGGGACCCCTTGTCTAGGAGGCGTATTTGGGTGGGGTTGTGTAGTTCTTTAGGATGGTAATTGTTTAGATCTTACGATAGCAATATGAGAAAATTGTAAAAAATATTTGAAGTTTAATGCGACTATATTGGCAAAAGTATTCACTCACCCATCCAAATAATTGAATTCAGGTGTTTCATGTTACAATGGGGTCCTCGCAACGTATCTCTAATCTAAATCGTGGACTACCTGTATATGGATATAACTAGACAGCGGCTTTTAAGGAGCTCAATATATAATTGACGATTATTGAAGATGTCCCCATGAGGTTTTTGCAACCCAGTAGCAACTCTTTCACAACCCAGTACTGAGTAAATTAGGGACATCTGGTCCAAACAATTCTAAACATAAAAAACTGTAAATCTTAACGCCATAAGAATATTTGCATAGTACTTGCGTAATCCTACCATAAATATTTATTTAATCTTTGCACTTAAATTGCAGAATTTCAACTAGTATTCTTCTGCTATGCAATGTATCCTGTAGTATTCACCAGTTCTTAGTGATCCAGTATGTGTCGAAATGTAACTTTTTTTAGAAGATATGCTCCTAACTACATTTTTAAAAGAAACATAACATCTTAAAGGAGTTTATCTCAATAATGCACCACAAAAGCAACCACCAGTTTGTCCAAATGAAACATATGGTGCAGTTTTGCCTTCTGCATGATATTTTTAATCAATAAAATCGATTCCAGCACTCGATAATAGCTGAAAGTCACAATTATACACCACCCCATATTTTGTTTTCTTGAAGTCCATTATCCATTATATTTTCTATATGTTTTTTTTGCATGATGCCCATAAAATAGACGTACAGTCTCAGAAACTGGATGCTCTAATTGGCTGTCGTGCATGAAAGGTGAGTCTGAATTGTCATTCTGCGCTTTAACGTTAAAATAAAATAATCTGCATACAAAACAGTAGAGCGAGCGAAGCACCAGACAGCAGGATCAACTATCTTTATTTATTTTTTTGTTTTTTTCCCTACAAATTCCCGACGGAGGAAAATGACTGGGGCTCACTAGTTACACCTCTCTCTCTTTCTCTCTGTGTACCGAACTGAGAAGCAGCGAAGCTCTAACAACATTGTGGTACGGCCTGTTCGATTTGGGCATTCGAGACAAAGGTGTTAATTTTTTTAAAACAAAGACGTGCCAAGATTTATGAGACGACACAATCTAACGATGAGCAGGCTCCAAAATAGCACGATTCTCCGATGCTCAGTGACGTCTTGAAGATAATCAATGCTACGTTTTCACACTTTTGCTCTGAATATTCATGAATTAGAGTGGACAAGTTCAGGAAAGTACAGACTTCTATTCACAAGTTGACATTTTCTACCAATTTGCGCTTCAATCGGAGAGTTTTAAGCAAAACAACAACACAAAATCGCAGTTCCATTTCTTTCGTTTTTGGGTTTCTAATGCTAAAAACCCTGACAAGCTTCACTTTTAAAAGAGTGATACATCCAACACCTATTAATTATTCCAGCATGCTGGTGGGAAGTTGGACTTATTGACCCGTTATTACAAGCAAACAACAAACTATTTAAAAGGCAAAAAAATACAAGAATTTGTCAGTGAATGAGCGGAAGAAAGTTTTGTGGACAGAATGACATTTTTGGCTGTAAGATAAGAAGTTTTTACAGGAGAGATGTAAGCAACCTGCCTCACCCCCCACAGTCAAACATGGAGGTGGAAGCTTAATGGTTTGGGGGTTTTTTGTAGCAGGGAGTGTTGAAACATATTTCTGGGCAAAAGAAACCAATATGGAGACCATTCCGTACTTCAACACCATGCAATTCCAGCTAGACTGTGAGCAATTGGAAGCAACATCACCATACAACAAGACTAAGCATACGTCCAAGCTCTGTATGAGAGCAACCAGTTGTCTGGAGTGATATCTATCATGGAATGATCTGCCCAGTCACTGCACCTAAATCCTATTAAACTGCTCCGGGATGAATTGGATCACAAGGTCAGGAAGAAACCTTCAACTAGTGAAGAACACCTTTGGCGTTTTACAAGAGACACGGCAAATATTTCAGTTGAATGTCTGGAGAAACGAACTGTCCGCATGCCGAGAGTGTGTAAAGCTGTAATTCATGGTCTTGTTGGAAAGGTTTACATTCTAGAATTTGCCAATATATTTGTCCCCAGTACAGATGAGATGCTACAAAGAAACCGTTACAAACCCTGAAACTGGAGACTCCTATCCAAATACTGAATAAAAATATTTCACCATACAAAGAGCAACTGTTTATCACGCTTAGGTTAGTCTTATGGCAGAGCCAAAACAATCTTTTGCACAAGTAAATTAGCTGTTACTATAGAAACAGGGTTGGAAATGACCTCCTGATTTGCCCTGCATTTTAATTAATGAATGTTTATGTATGGTGAATGAGCAATCATGGCCATAAACCACACTTGTGAAAAGTGATATAAAAGCTGCTGGGAAAAAATATATCTCGTCACTCCTCAGTGTTTATTACAAGCGTCACTACAGACCCCGATCCACTGAGCGACAGGAACATTTCTTTGTTTTATTGTCTTGCCGTCGAATATCTCCATAATGGCTGCTTATCTCCCATTACGGTCCAACATGCACTGAATACGGCTTTAAGGAAAGAAACATTTCCGCTCGATTGAACCTCCTCGATTTTCCGTCTCACGTCCTGGTGTGGGAATGTGAGCGAAGGAAAAAATAGCAAGAAATATAAACCTTTCTGTATGTAAATTTCACCATGTCTTCCTTCCGTCTCAGTTTCATTACTTTTCATTTCCAGGCCCCTCCGCCCTAGAGGCAGCTCGGAGACAAAGCAGCTCTGCTTCACACACTTCCTCGACAAAGCCTAATAAAAGTTTTAAGCAAGTGCACTCGGCTTGCTGTGTGGTTTCTCTGAACGAGCGCTCATTTATACATCGCACAGGACGGCTCCGGACCACTCGCAGGCAGGTGCATGTCACCGATACAGCGTCTGGGGCGACTCGGTATCGCTGTCTCGGCACAGGAAAGCCATGCTGTGCACATTTTTCTGTTTTACAACCGGTCACTTACATAAGAGCTGTAAAGCAGGAGCTGAAGTGACAAAAGTGTACAAAGGAATGTTTCTAAGACTGTGGTAAACGTCTGCTATGTTGTATGTTGTATGGTTTAGAGACATGGCAAAAAGACAGGAGGCGGAGCTGGAGGAGGCAGGAGTCAATCTGGAGTTGAAGATGTTGTGATTTGCATCAGGAGTGACGAAGACAGGAAGACAGGGAAATTAGTTTATTAGATGGACCATGCAGGTAGGAAGTTTGGGAGACAAGGTGAGACACAACCGAGATGGTTTGGTGATGTGCAGAGGAGGGACATGGGGTATACTGGGAAAAGAATCCTGAGGAAAAGAAGAAGGCCAATGAGGAGGTTGGTTTTCTCTGGTCACTACTTTACTCTTTTCTGTTCTATTCTATTCAGTTCTACTCTACAATGTTCAAATTCAATTCAATCCACTACAATTTAATTCTACTCTACTTTGTATGTCATATTAAACGTCATATTTCACGCTTGCTCTTTGTTCTAACTTGCTGTCCGTGATGACACACGTGGACAGAATATCACCAGTTAGCACCAGAACCTTTTGATAACCAACTCATATATAAATAAATTCACTAAAATTCATTTCACTGCTTGGATACTATCGGAATTTCTTAAGATTATACACTGAAAGTAAAAAAACAAACAAACACTGTTTTCCACATCTGTAACAAACTATTATGTAAAAATACATATCTTTACAATTTTCAGGAGTCGAGTAGTTTAACACAACTTTTTTCCTTCTCTGGAACGTAATGCATTCGCTTCTCCAATGTGTACTAATCATCTATAGTGTAAAGCGTATAGTGTAGAGCTTTCATTCAGAAAAAAAAAACGGGTCATTACTGTGTTTTTAAAACAGATCTCACAATCTAAAATATGTCTGATAAAACATTTGTAAATATACATTTATATGTTATAACATTGTCATTTATATGTTATCAAAAGTTTGCATGAGAGCACTGGCGTGTTACAGCAGGAGGGAATTCTCAGATGACGCCTGCATTAGGTATGGTTTTGCACTTTCCCTCCGTCTCACACGTCTGGTTCGAGGTCGAGGAGGATATGCTAATCGGCGCATATGTTGAATGTAGTCGAGGGAAAATGCTACATTAATGCAGCGCCGTACCGGGAGAGCAAATCTGGCACTTGATGTAGCCACTGGTGCGATCACTTGAACTGAAAGAACCTGGAGCATAGCAAGATGGAGGGACAGACTGGGTGGGAGAGAATGTTCTGGGACCATGGCTGTGTCTCAATCAGCTCCCAAGCCTTCTAGTTTGTGGATCAGGATATTGTGTACACTGGCTCTGACTCAGTACATATTAGGATAGTGGGGACGCAACAACTGGCGGCATTACCGCATACTTGTCGTGCGACAGTTTATGATATATGCATGTTAGCCGTATTCAGAACATGAAATAAGGCTAATAATGAACATAAACAGATTATCTGAGAGCTAGAACGAGGGTATTGAGTAAACTAGACAAAACTGGCAGAGAAGGTGTCCACCAAATGTCAAGGTGAGAGACTTCAGCAAAACATATGACCTCAATAAGGGCCCTTAACCCTCAACTGCTCAGTTGTATGAATGAAATATTTTTGCCAAAGATAAGGGCATCTGACAAATGCTGTAAATAGAAATGATTAAAAGATATACAATAGAAATACATTTATAAAAAAATAGAATAAATATATTGCTGCTGTTTATTAAAGAGTGCTACCCTAAATGCACCAAAGGAAATCATAATGGACATTTATCAAATGGAGCAAATGGCAGCATTTGTAAATCCTAAACTGTCTGTCTTTGCTCCCATTGAGCTAAACAAGTTGTTCATCTATTTATAGATTTTATCAAGTTATCAAGTACACCAGAGGTACAAATTCAACAAGCTAACCGTAATGAATATCTACAAATGTTTGCTGACCTGGTGCCAGAGTGGTTCATTAAGCTCAGAGTCAGGAATTAGATCCTGGTTGATATTGAACATTGATGAAACTTCTTTTTTTTTAATGATCTACAGACACCAAGACATTCAGTTTGCAAATTTCGGGGAGCTACTAGTTAAGTAGTTAAAACATTGGACTTTTTAAGGTCATGAGTTTAATTCCTAGCCCCACTATAATTCCACTAATGGGCCCCTTGGAGCAAGGCCCTTAACCCCATAGCTGTTTACCTGTTTGAATGAGATAAATGTAAGTCGCACTGCATAAGGGCATCTGCCAAATGCCATACATGAAATGCAAGTCAAGTTTAATTCTATAGCACTTTTCACAACAGACATTGTCCCAAAGCAGCTTTATAGAATTTTAAAAGTTAAGGTAAATGGTATGCATAAATCACTGATGACCAGCCGTGGCGACTGTGGCAAGGAAAATCTCCCTTAGATGTTATGAGGAAGAAACCTTGAGAGGAACAAGACAACATCAACATCAACGATACATGGCATTGCCATTATTCATGGCTTGCCAGACGAACTGCATCACTTCTAGTTATGTTTGTGTAGAAACGACAAGAGTTTCACATATTGAACCAGGGAGCGCGAGAGCAATTGAGAGTGAGAACCCGAGGGGGAAAATGCCGTTATTATCACTTCCTTCCCTGCAGACAAGCGAAGCAACACTTGGAGAAAGAAAAGAAGGAGCGAAATGAAACAAAATCGGCATGAAAGGCAACGAAAGCGACTAAATGTGTAGCAGAGCGTCACAGTAAACATCTATAGCTGGCGTATAGAGCTGCTAATTGGACAAGTCTTCTTTTGAGGCGCCTTGGGATCGAGAGATTTGTTTATTAGCGCTAGAGCTACCGATTCCCATGAAGAAATGCTAGTTGTAGACATTTACTGTACGAATTCGGTGTCGTATGCTAATGATTGGATCGTGTCTGACCTGTCAGCTTCACGAAGTTACTCTGGGTCAGTGAGGCGCTCTGGGTGTGACCGCGCTGCAGGGTCAGGCTTTTGTTGTAGCCCATTAGCTTGAAATTACAGTCATTTGGACACATTCACACCAACAGATCTCCGCCATTAAATCCTTTGTGTGCGAGTTGCGCTGTTTGCTGAGTCATGGTCATTATTTCATTATTCACCCAGCTCCCAGACCCAAGCAGTGGTCAAGAGAGAAACCTATTACCCAAGTTCTAAGATCGTACGTGGGGACACATAAAACCTGTTTCCTTCTTCTGGTTTTTTTTCTCTCTTTCCTCTATTTCTCTTCCTCTTGTTTCTCCTCGTGACAAGACCTTGTTAACGGCTAGTCATACACAGGTAGCAATTTCCTCTGCAGGTCCCCGCTGGTCCCCGTTCCTTATACAACACCCTGCTGAGGGGGATGATAAATATTAGCCTCTACTCGTTTCACTGCACTGTATTCTTTCTCTTCATTTTTTTTTTTACTAGCACCTTTTCCTGCTGCTCACAGCTAGCGCTTCTGAAGCTAGCTGCCCTGTGAAGGAGCTCACCGAGAAACAGTGAGAGGACCTTTTTTGTTTATAATGCTAGTAATGCTAGCAGGCAAAAGCATCACAAAACTACAGCTCGCTTTGGTTGGGGGAATGTCAAACAATCAAACCTGTTAAGCTTTTTCAAAGATTTGAATGCTATTTCACATTCACATATTTTGAGTTAAGCATATCATCATTCCTGAAACTGAATTTGGACCAGGATTCAATTAGCTCATCTGTCACCATGTTGTCAGGATGACGGCAGGTAAAGCAGACGAGGCGAGACACCGATGATGTCTGCCTTGCTGGGTGCTTATTGGTTTTTTTAAATAAATCAACCGGTGTTTGTTCAAACACACCATATGAAATCTTTCCATTTTCTTGCACAAGCAAAACCGGGAATATAAATATGGAAAAAATGAATCTCTTAGTGTCGAATATTTGGCCTTGGATTTTATTTTTAGCATTAGCCTGTTCTGCACACTCGCTTCCAATAAAGCAAACAATTCTCTCAGTGCAACTGCAACTAAACAGCCGTTCCTTGTTTTTCTACAAGGCTAATGTAGTAAGTAAATAATTGAAATCAATCTCGCCCGAAAAAAGACAACCCCGGTTTAAACATTCATGTCCACCGTTACTCTGCATTTATTACACTTTCAATAGTTTCTAAAATACATTCCAGTAGTGTCTATTTCAGCTCGGAGGAAAAGTCTTTTAGCTGGGAACATTTAATCCAAATTGCCATTAAATTGCTCCGGAAATGCCCTAACATCTATTTCACAAGGAAAGGGAGATGAATCATGACTTAACAGACATTAAAACAAATCTTGCTATGCGGAATAATGAAACCCGCAACCGACATGAAGAGTTAATTGGATAGCCTGCAGGCAAATTCACAGATCCTTCAGCGTTCCTAAAGGCTAGAAGAAAAAAAAACAACAAAAAAAGACATCTGAAATAATATCAGATGAAATGCAGGGATTGTGGAAAATAGTTTTACAAGTGGTTTAATTAGTGTGTGTGTGTGTGTGTGTGTGTGTGTGTGTGTGTGTATGTGTGTGTGTGTGTGTGTTTAAAGCAGAGATTCATTCATTTATCATTCAAAAGGAGGAAAAAATTAATTGTAACATAAAAACTATTACAAAAGAGAGTGAAGTGTCGATCCTGATACAAACTACTCTTATAAAGATAGGTGTATGTTCAGATTTTGAGACATGGGGTGGTGATTAATTGGGCTGAGTGGGATGTGATTTCTTCATCAAGGAGGTTTTAAGGTCTGAATCTTCACCTCTATCTGTTAATGCTTTAATGATCAGATTCTGGATTAAGACTGGAACCTGAGGTGGGCATGGCCTAAGCTGGAGGAGAAGTAGAAAGACACCTAAAGGATGAAATGCAATCACTGTCGATGTGTGAATTCAGTGAACAGTTCCTCAACCTCAGCTCCATCATTCCAGTTCCTAGGCAGGGTCTCAACTATGAATACATGGGAACTGCTATAAATAAAATATATATACATTCATATTCTTACCGTTCTAGCCGTACTACCCCCTTACCGTAATCTATCTATCTATCCATCTATCCATCTATCCATCTATCTATCTATCTATCTATCTATCTATCTATCTATCTATCTATCTATCTATCTATCTATCTATTCACCTGAACTAAACCACAGTGTTTCTTCCAAAGTTCTAAGGACAGCTATGGTCTTGCTTTCTCCAAAAAAACTACATATCCTACACATTTTTCCCTATGCTGCCAAATCACTACTCCAGTTTTAATCTAACCTCATCCAGATACCCTATGACCCTGCAAAGTTCTCTCAAAGAAAAAAAAACATGCATTTAGGACGTCGTCTGTTACATTTGCGTCCATGACTAATGTCCAGGAATGTCTCGGTGCAAGAAGAAAAAATAAAGAAATGGCCACACAGTGACTGCACAGGCTTTCGAGTGCCTACTGCAAGGAATAATAGAGCTCTCAGAGATGTGATTTGAGGTCAGGGGTGGAAACATGGGGACGCCGAAGCTTTTATTTCATAGCTTTCAGCTGCCACCCCACCAGCCTTTGCCCATCCCATCCCATCATGGACCCCTGGATCCCTCATCATATCCAGCCATACACACTGCTAACCACTTTACAGGAATAATATGTTCTTTCTAGTGCAAATAGGCTTCTAGCTTGCTCTGCTTCTAGGGGAACTCACACACACGCACGCGCGCGCGCGCGAGCAAAGGCACGCACGGATTCTCTCTCTCTCTCTCTCTCTCTCTCTCTCTCTCTCTCTTAGAGCAGTGCAAAGCCCAGACTCTCACACACTCCGCATCTTCTCAGTGCAAGAGCGCACGAGCAGCCGAGAGAACGAACGAGTGCGCACGAGAGTGTGCGAGTGAGTGTGCGTGTGTTTGTGTGTGTGTGTGTGTGAGAGAGAGAGAGAGAGAGAGAGAGAGAGTCGCATGCGTCGAGAAGATCTCAGAGCTCTGCACTGTGTGCATTGTGAAGAAGCAAAAACTTCTCCAGCAGACATCTGTGGTCCTTCCGCTTGCAAACAAGGAGCGACTGAGCGCGAGACGCGCGCGCTGCGAGGCGCTTCTTGGGCTTCTCGGGTTTTTAGAGGGGGAATCAGGAGTGTGTTCCGTGCGAGACCCCGAGGCGCGAGGAGCTCACTGAAACCCTCTCAGCTGGTCTACAGAGGAGGAACTTTGCCCTCGAACCTGGCTCGAGACGTCCCCACCATCACCACCACCACCACCGCCACCGCGACGATGGGCGGATTTATCTGCACGCGCTGAGGATTTCACCATTTTTTCATTGTTTCTTTCTTCTCTATTCTTTTTTTTTTTTTTTTTTTTTTTTTGGATGAACGTGAACGGAACGTTTACACCAGAGCGTCCTGAAAGCACTGATAGAACAGGTAAGCTTCTGACCTGCATCAGGCACAGGTGGACTTATGGCACATTGATGAATGTGGAAGTGTGGATCTCATTTGGATTTTTCTGTTCTGGACTGACAAGCAGCACTCTGTTTTAGGGTTCTACAATAAAGCCTTCATTTAGAGGTCCGTACAGGGCTTATTTGCTTTATCCTTGTGGGGCAGGACTATGGAGAACCCTAAAACTAGAATTCATTAACAAACCCGAAAGCTATGGAGAATCCTAAATCTAGAGTCCTTTTCGAGACATTATATGATGCAATGACCATAAAGGACCATACGATTAAAATAGTTTGAGACATTATAAATTGCAGTGACCATGTCGAACACTAAAACTCAAACCATTGAAGACATTCCAGAATGCAATGACCACAAATCTAGAACTTTTGAGACATTATAGAATGCAGTTACCATGTACAACCCTAAAACTAGAACCTTTTGAAACAGTACAGAATACAATGATCACGTAGAACCCCCAAAACTAGAACCTTTTTAGAGCGAACACAATGACCACGAGGAACTAGAACCTTTCGAGACATTATAGAATGCAGTGACAATACAGAAACCTAAAAGTAAAAGCAATTGAGACGTTATAATACACAATTACAACATAGAACTCTCAATCTAGAACCATTTGAGACATGAGGTAATGAGCATGTAGAAAACTAAAATTAGAACCCTTAGAAAACACAATACCCATGTAGAACCCTTTAGGACATTATAGAATGCAATGATCGCATAGAACCATAAATCTAGAACCCTTTGAAACATAGAGAAATGCAATGTCCATGTAGAACCATAATTCTAGACCCCTTTGAGACATTACAGCATGCAATGACCACAAACTGACATTAATCTACAAGACTTTGAGACATTAGAGAACACAATCCAAAACACAAAACTCTAAATCTAGAACACCGTAAGGCATTGCAGAATATGATGACCATGTAGAGCCATAAAACTAGAACCCTTTAAAACTATACAGAATACAATGACTATGTAGAACCATTTAAGACCACATGGAACCCCTTAACTTAATAACAATATAGAATGCAATGACAATGTAGAACACTAAAACTAGAACCTATTAGGACTAAATAATAGAAGAAATACAGACCCCCCTTAAGTGTTAAGAAACCTAAAACTAGAACCCTTTAACACAATATGGAACCCAATATATATAGAAAACATAATAGAACTCACAGAATATGTAAAAATCATTTAAGACTCAGTTTAAGAATAAAACTAGAAACTTTTACCTTGTCTAATTCTTTATGAAAACATAGAACCCAAAGACTATAGAATCAAAACTGTGTAGAACCCTAGCACATACCCCTTTTATTTTAGGAAAAAGTAGGACCTTTTTTAAACTATCTATCTATCTATCTATCTATCTATCTATCTATCTATCTATCTATCTGTCTGTCTGTCTGTCTGTCTGTCTGTCTGTCTGTCTGTCTGTCTGTCTATCTATCTATCTATCTATCTATCTATCTATCTATCTATCTATCTATCCATCCATCCATCCATCCATCCATCCAAAAGAGATGTCGTTATGAACATTGTGAAGTTCCTTGTGGCGCAAACATGCGTTTGGCGCACGCGGTGTCTGTGTGTGTGTGTGTGTGTGTGTGTGTGTGTGTGTGTGTGCGCGCGCGCGCGCAATTAACACCAATTCAATTTTGCATGCATATCTGAAGCAATGCAATGGCAAGCATTCGAGTGCGCGTGTGCATAAATATATGTGCGTGTATGCGCATGTGTGTATATGCGCGCGTGTGTTAACATTAATGTCAGGCCTTTTTTTGCATACACGTCTGGTGCGCAATGGCAAGGGTTTAAGTGCGTATGTGTGTGTGTGTGTGTGTGTGAGAGAGAGAGAGACAGACACCCCGCGCACGTGGTGTCTCCGAGCGCGCAAGAACTTAGCGGTAAGCGCGCGTTCTGAGTGGAGGTGGTGCGTAGTGATGATGGGGATGGAGCGATACATGATAGCGATACGAGCTGATGGTGTTTCGTGCTTTTTCTCAGATTTGACTGGACTGGGACACATTTAGGTCAGTTTTAGTCGCTGTGATGTGAAATCCAGGACTGTAATCCAGGAGAAATGAGCAGTAAATAACCCAAGCCGGCGCGCACTGGGTGGATAAGGTCTAATTCGGCTCAGCTGAGTCTCATTCATTCACCAGAGACCCATATCTAAAGGTAGGAGTCTCTCTCTCTCTCTCTCTCTCTCTCTAATAGATCACACATAAAAATGAATGATAAACATTTACAGAAGCCAGACGCAGTTCAGGTCTCCTGTTTGGTTTCTGTTGTTGTGGAAAGAGGAATAAAAAACGGAAAGGGAAAGTGTTTGTTTATTCATTTCTCTCCCCAGGCGCTTCCGACATGGCGCTTTGCCAGAGAGAAACTGGTTGGAGAAGCGGTTCACGTTACCGCAGTGTCTCTGGGGGATTATTAGGGATTTAGTGCAGGGATCGAGGATTACAATACCATTTAATAAACATGTGATACTTTTGAATATTCATGAGCTGACATTCTGGTGTGACTAACCAGGGATTAAACAGTAACTGAATAGTGACTGACTGGGGAATAACCAGTAACCGAATAATGACTAACCATTTACTGACCAGTGATTAAGAAGTGACTATCCAGTGACTGACCAGTGGCTAACTAGTTAATAACCAGACTATCCAGTTAGTGACCAGAGACTAACCAGTCTCTGCAGTATTCGTTGTATAGCAGCACGGTCTTTGCTTTACGCTGCTTATACCTCAGAGATTTCTACATGATTAGAAAGATTGAGTTTGTATGAGGCATGAGGCTTTGAACAGTTTATAGTTAATTGTGGAACATCTGCGAGATGAGTGTGTCATCCATTCACCAGCGTGGCTTTCACACTTGTGCTCACTTTCTCCAGAAACCAGAACTTTTGACGGTCGGAAAAAACACTTGAGGCTCCACCCATAAAACGTTCAATAGACGTCTCCTAAAAACCATCATCACACATGTTTTTATTATTCTTAGATGTGAAGATACAAAGATGGTAATTGTATGTCATCCAGGTCCATCTTTATGAGCAGTTACTATAAAAATAATATCACTATGAGACCAAGTAATGTCATAAACAACCTGTCATTGATGCTACACCCCAAAATTCTACTTCTATACAAAAAGTAATGCACATGCTGGCCAATCAGATTTAAGCATTCAGCTGTATATTTATATCCCATGAATTAATGAATCGTTTCATATTTATGCATTTTAGATTCAGTGTAACGTATGGTAAAATCACACAGGATTGATTCGTGTCCTCGTTTGAGTTGATATCGGACAAGGAAATGCTCTCAGGTGAGGAGACACACACTTCTCACATGACTTCTGAGGTTTGAATACTGATCTATGCATTTCCAGCATTATGAGCCCAAATCAACATATGAACATACTGATCCGAACACGACTACAGTACTTAAAATAAACTGAAAATAGGTTGCGGAAAAGTTTCTTACTTTTTACGGTTGGTGCAACTAGCACGATGGAACATTCTAGAAAATTAATTCTCGAAGCGGCTTGTTCTTTTCAGGTCAGTATCCCCAACCTGTCGACCCACCTAGCTGACCCGACAATTCAAACTCCGCGACCGAGTTGTAAAAATAACCCAGCACTTTTTTAGACTGTACTATCCAAGATGCAGAATTTTCTAGAACAGTATTGATTTCCGCTTGTTCCAGGCCCCCAGTTTTTATCTCACGTTTTTTTTCCCCCTGACCCTCGAAGTTATGAGGAAAAAATCTCCTCAGTGTCAGTGATGAAGTTCAACCTAATCAAACCGCTTGTCTGAAAGAGTTCGGCTTGTGACTCGAGGGCCATGTTTGAGGAAATGTAGAGCTCATTTACCGAGCTAATCCAGGTGCTAATCAATACGCTGCTGTTACCTGTAAATAGGACTTAATAAACACAGGCTCAAAGCTAGCAGGGATCCAGAAAGCTGTGTGTCAGAAAGAAAAAGCATGATTAGGAAACAGTCACAGGTTTATATCTGAATTATAAAAGTTAGTAGAGTTTTTTTTCACTAAGCGGAAATGAAACCAGAACTTTAGCATTTTTCTCGTCGTTTTTTCTGTTATTTCTCTTTTTCTTGTGCTGTCAAATCTTATTTACTCGCGGTCCGACTTGAAAAAGAATATCGTTCATATCTAACCACACAAACTACATGATATTCTTCCTCCTTTTTCCTCAGCCTGTTTCCTGCCATGTCGTGGTTTCTCTGTTTGTGGATAGCGGTAAGCTGCCTCGTGCTCTGCCAGGCCACTCTGTACGAGACCATCCAGCAGCACCACGTGCCTCGACCCGGCCGCAACGCCATCCAGATCCTCGGTGAGTCACTCCTCGGCTCCTCTCTTGTGGCCGTCCATCTTTTTCCCGCTGGATCCGTTTCATTTGACGTTGCCTTTACGGGCTTCCTCGATGCGCGTCCTCTATACTCTGCCCCAGTGCCTCCCTGCTGAGCAAATCAGCAGCCTGGTTCGAGGTGTATTATAGAAGCTGCTGAGTAGTTTTCTTCCAGAGTTGATGTGTTTGGGCTGTTCATCAGGCCTTTCCTGGTCTGCATTGCTGATGTTTCTTCACGGTAGCTATGCGTTCTCGCACTGGGAATATCAATCCATTTGTATATAGCTGCAATAAGAGGTGAGGAGAAAATGTGCGAAAATGTGCGAAAATGTCAAAATGCGTTAAAGCAGCAAATTATATATATGATTAGTTAATGCACATAAAAAAAAATCGTTAAAATAAGTTTAAGTCTGTAATCAACAATCCCTCCCTGACGTGCTACTTTATATTTAATTAGCACTAGCGACGTCCTAGCTCGCTCGCTAACTCGCGTCAGCGCCCGCCTGCGGTGTTAAAGCCAGATGTGTGCTGTTTGTTCCAAATCGATGAGAAATGTAGCGCTATGTTATGTAAATGGAGACGCGCACCACCGTTTATGCAAGGCGTGAATCATCCTAGCATGACCTTGCGCGAGTAAACGCCGTAGGAACGTGGCGACAAACGGCTTGGAAAGAAATCGGAGTCTGTTTTATGTTGAACGTTGTGCAGTTCGTGGTCGGTGGCTGTAAAGAAAGCGGTTTCACGCACGCGTTACCAGATACACGAGGATCAGTAGTCGAGTACTGTATATTACAGTAATAGAGTAGAGTAGAGCAAAGTATGATACAAAGCAGTACAGAATAATTTACAGTAATCCGATATGTGGTATGATACGATGTAATACAGTGCAACTCCTCATGAGAGGACGCGACAGAATGCAGTGCGATTCAACTTTTGTACTACAACATACAACAAATTTCAGGAAACTGCCCGGAAAACTTTCCACAGGAACCTCATCTGGGTAATTTTAGAAATATTCCAAGTTGGAAACTTAAAGGGAAATTTATTAGAGATAATAAAAAATTTGAAGAAATTTAATTGAACTGTAACGTATACATCACAATATACAAACAAATATAAACATTTTGTTTGGCCATAAGCTGTAATGCATGCAAACTAATACAGATGTATTTTTTTTTTTTATTGTTTAATTGTATGAATGTTTGTATCATTTTGTTGCACAATAGTTAACACACAGCACAAGAATGTTTTAAACATCCAATTCTGTAATATTTATATAATCTTCTTGAATAATCTCCAAGATTTAAATTATTTTTACATTATTTTGTGTGCAGGATTCAAGAAATGATGTGTTTTATGTGACTGAGGAATGCACAGTGCATGTAGGGGGCGTGGCCTCAGTAGTCCAAGTGTGATGTGTGCATGTGATTGAATGTGCAGGTAGAAATTCAACTGGAATTATATTATATGAAATATATGAAATCTGGTTTTAAGCAAAATTATTCCACCAGATTTGTTTTTTCAAATACATTGAAGTTCCCTAATATGGGCTAATTTGGAATTTAGTAAGTTCCCAGTTTATTCCCATTAATTCCTGTTCATTTCTATATTTTTCCATTAATTCCCGTGGAAGGTGTGCAGTCTTGAAAATTTCCGGGAATTTTGCAACCCTAAGTATATTACAGTGCAATATTTAGTGGTGAAGGCCTCAAGCTGCTGATGGGAAGGTCACGCAAGGTTCAAATCCCACCTGAGGTGTCTCTTGTGCGAGGCTTTGATGCTTAACCTTTGATAAACCTTTCACATCTGTAACTTCTGGAAACATCTTCCATATGTAAATCTAATACAGCATGCTACCGTCTGATACACGGTGCTACAGTAGAATACGAACTCATGCAATATGATATTGATAAGATATAATCTGATACAGTCTTAAGGTTACGGATTACGCTCGTGTCTGTTGAGTGCATTAAATCGGTCTGAGCGAATCACATGCAGCTGTGCCTCGTCTGTTAATAATGAAGCTGTCCGCGCTAGTTCATTGTGCCGGGTTTCGTTATAATTCGCTCTGTAAGCTCAATAGGAAATGTATAATCGCACTACGTCTCATTATGTAATCGACTCTGACCGTGTGTTACTGTGATTACAGCAGTTTATACATGCGTTTAGAACAGTGTTTAAACTGGCCTGCGTGCTGAACGGTTTGAATGCACACCTTCTAGCCAATCGGAATCCGGTATTCAAACTGACGGTCGTATACAGTACATTAAACTGATACGATATATTAGAATACAGTATGATAAAATACAGTACAGTGCTATACAACACAATGATATATGATGTAATACAGTACTATATGGTGTGGTACACAGCTACACTGTTCTATACACTATTTAAACAAAAGTATTGGGACAAATGACTTTTCCACCCATAGATGGTCCTTTCTCAAACCGTGACCACCAACTTGGAGCCACAGAATTATAAAGGACGTCTTCGTATTAAATACAATTGTCCTTTTCCCTCCAACCTGGAGACTTGTTTGAGCATGACAAAGCCCCTGTGTATAAATCCAGCTCTATGAATATATGCTTTAGACGGGTTGGTGTGGAAAATCTCCTGCTATAGATGAGCTAGAGCTCCTCACCTCACCTACATCAGCGCCTGACTTTACTAACACCTTCATGGCTGAATGAATCTCCACAAACACACTCTAAAATCTGGTGGAACATCTTCCCAGAAGATTGGAGCTTCTTATAATAGTAAACGAAGGATTGAATGCGGAACGGGATTTTCAGAAAGTACATAACAGTATGGAGAGGTGTCCACACACGTTTATTAATATAGTGTATGTTTTATAAGGTACAAAACACGGCAATATCCCTCTTACTTCCATTCTATTTTGTTTCCTGCAGTGAAATACATGATTGAGTTGATAATAGGTGAATTACAGGTTCTGTTCTGTTGTACAGGTTATTGGAGCTGGGGTAATATTCACATGTATCTGTAACCATGATTGTAGTACGGTAGTCCTGATGAAATAGAACGTGTGCTTCACAAGGGATCTATGAATGATGCAAAAATAATAACGGAAACTGTGCGTCAAATAGAAATCTCTAAGTCTCCACTAGTTACGCCGACACGCTGCTGTCAATCCTGCTACTTCCTGACACGTCTAAACAGACAGAAAATATTCTGGTTGCTTTTAGTTATAATGAAATTCTAGTCATTGATATATTTTTCTGCAGTTGGGAAATGCCCGGGTCTTAACACTCTCCCCATCCACCGGCCAGGCTCTAAAATCCTCTCCCGCACTTAGCGAACATCGTGATGTAGTTACTCAGCGAAACACTGTAAGGTGTATAATGAGCCCGGAGATGATCTGTTTTAACCACGAACACTTTCACACAGATGTCTCCACAGCATGGCTCATTAGCTTACGGACCGGCACGTACGCTTTACATTTCACTCCGATTAGCGTCAATTTTACAACTCGCGAAGCAGCTCGGAGAAAGTTTCTGCGAGCCGTGGCTTTTGCCGACTGCAATCGATTACACGCCCGACGATGTTACGACAAACGAACTCGTTAACATTTGTATGTTTTTTAAAAATGTCAAATAATGAAAACTTTACAATATAATTTAAGTTAATAACATCGGTTGAAAAGATAGCAGTACTGTTTAGGCAAGAATTGTGAATGTGTCTTCAAATACTATGAGCAGTGTGTGTGTGTGTGTGTGTGTTAATGAGATTCAATGCAATAATTCATTAGGGTAGAAATAGTTTATTTTATTTCTTTAGTTCTGACACACAGCAAATCATCAAGTACCTTCTGACTTCTAACGCATGGCCCTTTCACACACAAAAAAAAAAAAAAAAAAAAAGATGGGAGGTGTTAGCTCAGTGGTTAAGGCATTAGTCTTTGAATCAGAAGGTCACAGGTTCAAATCTCTCCACCACCATGCTGCCACTGCTGGGCCCTTGGGCAAGGCCCTCAACCCTTCTCTGTTCAGTTGTAAATGGCTCTGGATAAGGGCATCTGCCAAATGCTGTAAATGTAAAAACCAGAAGTTCTTTTCCTGTTGTGTGTGCAGGACGTTACAGCTCTACCTCTGCCATGTTAATCTGTATTCTATGTGACTCTCAGGACACATCTCGGCTCCGTAGCGTTGTGATACGTCATATTCACGTAGCAGCAGTTTTTTATATTAATACCTTTGTGTGGAAAGTGGTTTATAAATGAGACCCCTGGACAGGTAACACAGAAGACGCCACAGAATGAAAAGAAAACAGCGAGGGAAAGATTCAGGTCAAAGATCAAAACAGAAAATTTCCAAAGTTTTGGATCATTTCAACTAAAACATAAAGAAAACACCATACAGTGTGTTTACCTTTTTTTTTTAAAGTCATTTGAAATAGATTTTTCTAGTTCTATTTATGATTTTTCTATTTATATATTTGTATTTGCATTTTTAAGTAACATGGCGGGGCAATAAAAATAATAATAAAAAAGAAATTTAGATATAGACACAGTGGTGTGAAAAAGTGATTTTGACGTTGTGTGTTAGTGTGTACTTGTGTGAAAGTGTGTGCACATTGCTCGAGGCTACACGCCCCTGATCAGTATACTTCGGTTGCCAGTTGCTTCGATGTTCCTCTCAGATTTCAGTAGGTGTTTAAGCAGTTCCTTTTGCAGCATGGGGGGGTCAGAAAGGCCCGGATTCCCAGAGCTGCTTCTCTAATCGCAGAAAACGCCGCAATGGAACACTGCGTCATCCTTTTAATGGAGTCTCGAAACCATAACTTTAGTGGTGCGGAACAAGGCAGAGTGGTTTTATTGGCCGGGAAGATGAATCGCTGTGCTCTCGTTTTTATATTTCTATCAGCTCCTTATGTGTGTACTGTGAAAATGCTGTTTTAAATACTATGAGGTTTCCCCTACAACCAAATACACACACACACACACACACACACACACACACACACACACACACACACACACACAAATACAAGCACACCAAAAATGGTTGCATGTAACAGTTCAAGATGTTTATTCATTCATTTAACCATTCATTCATTCGTTTATTCATTCATTTATGTATTTTTTCATTTGTTCATTAATTCCTTTATTCTTGCATTCGTTCGTTCATTCATTCATTTATTTTTTCATTTGTTCATTTATTCTTCCATGCATTCTTTCATTCATTTAATCTTTCATTCATTCATTCATTCATTCATTCATTCATTCATTCATTCATTCACATTAATTCATTCATTTATATTTTCTTCTTTATTCTAATTCGTTCAATGATCTGGTTTATCCTGATCACAGCTGATGCATCCCAGCAGAAATAAACTCCAGACGGTGTTTCAGTTTATCACAGTCTACTGTACCCCCCTTCCTCACACTAGTTCACTTCATTATATGGAATAGAAACCAGAAAAGAAACCCACAGTACCATGAGGAGAACATGTCCTGCCTCTACACAGCATAACACTCAGAGTGAGAAACAGAAATGTCTGATCCTCATTACACCACTGCATCTCTGATTACTTTCCTGTGACAACGTTCTTCCTTTGTTCCTTTTTTCATTCCACAACACCAAAAAAAAGTTTTTCATTGTTTTGTTTTGAAGTGCGTTCCGCTAAGAGCATTAAGATAACGATATGATGTGATATTCATTGAGAGAAATTGCTCCGGTTTCAGCTCCTGCGGTTTTGGGGGCACTTTGCGTTCGCAGCATTACCCCCTAACTGGAGTTTTTTTATGTCTTATCGCAGTTTAAGTACTTCTACTGTGGCTCTGCAGACAAAACACAACACAGAATGGCAATATAATTACAAATATTGCATTACAAAACCGAAAAGAACAATATTGTTGGATATAAGGAGGCTTCCTAATGAGATTATTAGTGCACTTGGTGGGTAACACACCAGTTTCCTTTGTATACTTATTATTTTCGAATATTCAGGTGTTTGTGCTGTAAAATTAGACTATGATTAAACAAAAGAACTGTAACTGTCATTCATTCATTCATTTATTTATTCATTCATCTATGTTCATGTGTTCATTCACTGATCTTCTTTGTCCTGCTTACAGCTTCACCATTCCAATAAGGAGAACATGTCCTGCCTCTACACGAGAAATGGCAATATCATTAAAAATATAAAAAGGTATATAATTACAAATACTGCATTACAAAAAAACAGAAAAAACACAATATCTATATAAGTATAAATTAAGTTTAAGTAACAGAATCAGATTATTAGTGCACTTGGTGATGGAAACGTGGCAGTTTTCTATGTATGCGGATTATTTTCTCCTATTTATGGTGTAAAATTAGACTATGAGCTAACAGAAATCTCATTTTAAGCGAAAAACTAAAATATACCGAGTTAAAAAACTTTTCCGAGAGCATATGTGTATGTTCATGTATGTGTGTGTGTGGAACCAAATGAGTCGCGGAGACGTACAAAGAAAGAGCGTGACCCAGAGAACGCGTTCTGGCAAATTATGCGTCGGATTTCGTAAAAAAGAAAGAACTCGTCCCTCCCGAGAAATCATGCTGAGATCCCCATCACGTGCGAAGAACGTTTTTTCCAGAGGTGAGAAAAGGAAGGCGTGTGTCGATGGCATGATGTTTTGTGGATAAAAATAAGTGCACCCAGCTTCCCACACCAACCATATCTCTCTCTCTCTCTCTCTCTCTCTCTCTCTCTCTCTCTATCCTTCTTTCTCTCTCTTACATTCCCTCGCTCTTAGATTATAGTTGACCTAATGTCTTTGACAGAAAACAAACCCGCAATCCAAGAGCTTTGCTTGCGTCCCCGGTCTCCTCTTAAAAAACGATCAACCGCAGAGTTTACACACGAGCGTGCACACACACACACACACACACACACACACACACACACACACACACACACACACACACATCTGAACTGTACACACAATGCCATATCAAACGAGCAGGTTTCCTTAAAAGCATCGATGCATGGGAAGTAACAGATTCGGTTTGTATGAAAGGGTACACATTGTTTAACACCGTTCTCTGCACTCATCCATCCTACAAAACGTTTGCGACACGAAGCGAACTAGTTTACAGTGTGTTACATCAGGCCCTGTGATGGACTGCATGTCATAGCGCATATTAAGTGCAATCTATTCAGAACCTGCATTAGGCTGAGGTCGCGTTACAGAAAAGACGCAGGCAGCTAGGATTGTCCAACCCCAGTACTGTCACGCTGCCACTCTTGGGCCCTTGAGCAAGGTCCTCAATCCTAAGTGTTCCAGGGGCTTTGAGCCCAGCTTCCTAACATTGCTGGGATTTATGAAGGTTTTCGAAAACTTTTTCGAATTTCACTGATCGATTGTCAAATTTTTTTAATGAATCGGCATCGCCAATTGTGCTGCAATTAGTGCTACGATTATTAGGCAGGCGCATCTGAAACAGCAAACCGTGTGTACAGTCTGCACTTGTGTGAGAGAACGGAAACCTCCCACACCAGCAGGTGGCAGTAGCCTGTATTCGACATCCAAACAGGGAAACCGGAAGAGCTAGAATCGTAAATATGTAAAGCGAGCATCGGTTAAACGCCTGCCGCGATCATCGCTAACGGATTCGTGTGGCTTTTTCAATCATGTCTGCTAAGTTGCAAAGACGAGCAAGTGGTATTGTGCATGTCCTCTTTACTCCGTCACTGTTTGATTTCATCGGTTCTGTTTGTTTTTTTTCTTGTGTGCTCATTCGCTAAGCTTAATAGCCAATTGGAGTGATATATTCAGATATGCAGAATCCGTCTGACTAGAGCCAACTGACGCTCAAAAACCACCCGACATTCCTTTAAGGATTAAAGTTTTTATCCTTTGTTTTTAGTCTAGACCTATATATTTTATTGGGTAAATATGATGCTACTTTTGAGAATAAGAATAACATTTGGAGAGAGAATGCGAGAAAAATTTCGAACTACATTTTTAGCGATCCTTCAACCAGCGGTGACCAAAACCTGTAAACAAGTGCACTGATTGGAGATGCTTGTGTTGTTCAATAAATGTTTAATGTAAACAATTTTCTGTATCATTTCTTGTTAATTAGCTGTTAGATTTATTAAAAGGAAAAAAGATCAACATCATGCTGTATATCAGCGATCGGCTGCCCTGATTTCTAAATCCATGTTGGGCAGAGAAAAACCCATATCAGTCGACGTTTGCTGTAATGTACAGCTCATGTATTTGGAAGAAGGCAGACAGCGCTTTCCTCCAGTGATCAGATTAGATTAGATTTAACTTTCTCATTGTGCAAGGTACATGTACAGAGCCAATGAAATGCAGCAATTGACAAAGCATAAACAAAAGTAAACGACTTTTCGTGACCGACATCATTACCTCCGTATTTGTCGCCCATAGTTTAAGTGCTGGATATGTGTTTATTACAGCATGGCATCATGTTGATGTACAGTCACAATCCCCCCCTTAAAAACAGAAACGACTCCTTAATACACATCATGCGCTCTTTTCCCCCCATCGATCGCCTCCTGGAACATAAGGTCGCCTCGCACGGAATAAAATCATGTTTTTACTAATGGCCACATTAGGCCCACGAGTTGGACATCGATATCAGAGCGGGCGCTCAGTTGAAAATTACTGATCCTGTTTTCTGGAAATTCGAAAAAACTATGATGAATGTCTGAATTAGAATTGATTTTGTAATTTCAGGGTCATCTCTAGTTTCATTAGGCAGACATCAGGGACAGAAATAGGCAAGAGAGAGAAAGAGAGAGGTGTGTGTGTGTGTGTGTGTGTGGTTTTAGTATTTGAACATGCATTTAATTATTTTTATTTTTTTTGTAATTGTTCATTATGCAATCTGACTCTATTAAAAGCAACGTCCTGAATTAAAAGCGTTTTTTTCCGTGCCTAAGTGGGAGTTGAGCCTGATGCGTTATGAATATCTGTCATCACTTATTTAATCATTAAAGCAAACGCACTTATTTCCGCTTCGTATCGGCGTCAGGGACACGGCACGGCCTCGACGGAGCTCAGGCATAATCTCTGTAGCGTGCGGAATTGTTCAGTCAAACAGTGATGCGATTTGATAAGCCGTCGTGTTTAGACGTGTGTAGTTATTTGTCGATTGTGTTAAAAGCATAAAGTTGTGCAGTTCGGGGTTAAGGGCCGTACTCGGCGCCAGTGCAGGCTTTAAACAATAAGCCTTCAGTCGCTTAAACATCGACATCAAAATCATGATATGACTTTCACTTTCATTACACGCTCACTTGAATCTCATGAGTTGTTCAGGTTGTTCATGACAAACGGAGCTGTAGTCATCAGTAGATACAGTACACTGTAGCCCCATTTTAAAGACGTTTTCTCACTTCCTTAGCTAAGGTAAGGGGGCGTGGCCTAATAAAATAATAAAAAAACTTTCCTGGTGTGATTTGGATGATAATAAGCTGATTAAACATTGTATAGTATAAAAATATGTTATTATTGTTTCTTAAAGTGAAGTCTGTATGTTTTTGTGTGTTATTCTTACAGTTGTTATTTTTAGAACAAGACTGGAATTTTTTTTTCTAACATTAGAAGGTTTCTAGCACCAAAAAGGTTTATAAGGTTTGGGGAAAAGTGAGAGAAGCGCGAATGTGTCAGGATCTTTTGGGCACACGGCACGCACCTCCGGTTTTGTGGCACGCACTTCCGGGTCGGCGGCCATCTTGCCCTTTTTCTCGCGCCTCCTGGTATTTAAGGACACCCAAGACTTTAGCTCGGGGCTAGATTATCTCACCGGCTTACAAAGTCCCTGAAACCCTACCTGATCTGGTTCCTGTTCCTGCTCCGTCCTGCTTCTGTTTCTGCTCCTGTTCCTGTTCCTGTTTCTGATCCTGATCCTGATCCTAACCCCTGTTCTGTTTGCTGGTTTTTGGTTTTTGGACTGTGTTTTGCCTTGCCCCATTGCTCAGTTGCCTTGAATGAAACCTTTTTTTCTCCTTACCCTGTCGCATCCTGCATTCGGGTCTCACTCACCCAGTCACACCGTGACTCTGACAGATTGAGATGGTTTAGACATGTGCAGAGGAGGGATGGAGCCACCATGCAGGCAGAAAAGAGGAAGGCCAAGGTGGAAGGTTATGGATGTGGTGACGGAAGACATACAGGTGTTTAATTTGAAAGAGGCAGATGTAGAGGACAGGGTGGTACGGAGATGGATGGCCCCTAACGGGAGCAGCTGAAAAGCAGAAGGTTTTAGGAAATAAATCTTCACGAATCAACTGTTTTTTGGCTTTTTACCAGTATGTGTTCTGTTGTTGAGGACTAGTGCCTCATCAGATAAATCAGATACTCGAAGACTTTTACTCAAGTCATATTGAGTAACTTGAGATTTAAGTTTAGCAGTAAGGTATCAATACTTTAACTCGAGTATGATTTTCAGGTTTTCTTGAGAGTCTTTCTTGTAAAAACAGTCCAGTTTTGTGTAAGTTCTCCAACAGCGTCCCAGAGCGTTCCTGTCCATGAAGCTCGTGACACTTTTCGTGTCACTGCGGCAACTTTCGAGTGGATCGTGCGTGATAATTTAGGCCTGCAGTTCGCGCGGTACTAAACTCATTGGCTAAATTGATTTTGTTTGACTACACGGCCTCATTTCAGGATCCACTGGAGAATGAAATCAGGGGAAACGTTTAACCGTAGCGATGCAGGATTAAATTCTGTGAAAGCCTGGGTTATGTACCAGGAATCCAGATGGACCAAAGGAAATCTAATTAGAGAAGCTGGCAGAAGCGGAGTGTAGCTCGAGCGCAAAGAACAAGATCGCCTCGATCGAGCGCAAGCGCACGTTTATTTTTCGCACATTCAGCGCGTAGACTGTCTGTGTGTCCTTTCAGCTCTCTGGAATACCTTTTTCACTTCGCTCTCTCGCTCTCTCTTTTCGCCGTCACTGCCGAGGATGGAGTTGAGTAACGAGAGTCGCTCGGCTGCTCCATCACCTGCCCGGGCACCGGTTCCGCTTGGCTGATATCCCATGAGTCCATGCGGCCCAGCCTCCCTAGCGCCCGGCACTCAGCCGAGATTGATGGCGCTCCGATTCCAGGCAGCCAATTCCGGTCTCTCAAGAAATAATCCACTACATTGACGGATGAGCCGAATGTGACATGACACAATGCTGGCCAGCAGTGGCACCTATTTCTTTCTACACACACACACAAAATGTCTGACGGTATGGCTATAATTTGGCCTGGGTCAGGTGTAAGAGTGTGAGAGCCGCAAGACTTTTTTGATGACAGTTCTCTCTCTCTCTCTCTCTCTCTCTCTCTCTCTCTCTCTCTCTCTCTCTCTCTCTCTCAAGCTCAGTGTGTTATTTTTGTAGCCTAGAAATAATTATTTTAAATCTCTGCAACAGCAACACTCACGAATCAGTTTATGTTGAAGTCATACATTCTGTGGGCTTTTTTTAATATCAGAAAATCCACCCACCTGACACTTGCAGTTGCACAGTGGCCTCACGATTTGCCGTGGCAGTTTCAGACTTTCCCAACTGGAATCCTGGGTCAGAAACTCTTCTAGAATTCGAACTTCTGGTCGAACTTTTATCACTGAGACACACTCTTCATAAACAGCAGATTGTTAGAAATTGGTTAGGTTTATACTTCTGTAGCAGTGGTGGACAGAGTGGAAGTAAATAGAATTCGTTCCTGTATTTAAGTAGCTTTTTCATGTATCTGTACTTTACTAAAGTGTTTCTGTTTGGGGAGGCTTTAATTTTAACTTAAATATTGTACTTTTTACTCAACTACATTTAGTGAAATCAGTCGTTTCTTTATATTTATGAGGATAAAAACATAACTGGTCAAACACTCAGCGATCCACCAATCAGGGTCGAGCGCACGCTCTGTTTTAAACTTGTTCTGATTGGCGTATGTACTGATCACCAACATACAGTTCAGCATCAGTTCAACATCAAGCAGAGGAACAAATGATTTACAGAGGAATAAATGATTAAGAAACTCCAGACTCGAACTCGCCACAACATACTCATGATCATTTTAATTAAAAAAGAATTAGCATTTGACTCATAATTATTATTCAGTTTATTAAGCAACAAAAATTATAATAGGAAGATTATAGCCATAATAAATCATAGTTCTTTGGATACTTAAGTACATTTAAATGCAAATATTTTACTTTTACTTAAGTGAAAGTTTAAGGGTTAACTCTTAAACCGTTATGCCATGGGATGTTTCATGAGATGATGTTATTTGGTTAAGATGATGTTCTCATGATGTGACACGTTTTCCCTTTAACATCCCAGATTTGTGTTAAAGCTAGGTTTAACTTTTAGCATTTGTTTCTCGAAAAAACTAAACAAAAAAAAAACAGAGGAGCATTTAGGCAGCTAGAAAAGTTTTAATTACTATAAATTATTTCACATTTTTTTACACATCCATTGTACTTAACCATAGAGTACAGTTTTAGTATCTTTTCTTATTGGTATCATGGCTAGTGATTGTTTCCTAGCATTTAAAGCCATTCCCTGTGATTTTATCTCCTCTTCATTGTAAGAAGAAGGCAATACAATACAGTACACCCTGCTCATATTCATCAGGTATTAAAGCAACCAGCTTCTAAACCCCTGAGACTCTTCATCCATTAGCAAAGTCGAGGTTAGCTTCCAGACCATGTTCTCGTTTTTCTCTACTCCATATCCTGGGGCACTTTTTGACCTCGAAGGCTTTGGTCTGAAGTTGATTTATTTTGTGCTTCATCTGCATTTAAAAGCGCATATCAGTAAACACACATCAGTAAGCACTCGCCACCAACCTGGACTGCAATTTCGCACCGCAACATTTAAGCGACCCGAATGACCTCGAGGTGTGTATAGCGCTTCACTGCTGCTGTGAAGACACAACTGAAGAACATCTTTATTTCTTTTTCGAATGCTTATCCTAAACTGGGGCGTCTGTTGCAAGGGCAGGAGAGTTTTATGTCTGGACACATATGCTAATAGACTTATATGAAATATTCAACCTTCCTACACTGGTACTATATTTTTTATCGTAATAAAAATGTGCAATTAGAAATGTGTGCTGCATTAAAAATTCAATAAGTGCCGTTACATTAATTTTGACAACCTTAATATACGGGTGTATATATCATATATGCATATTTATATGAAATGCATCAAATGCATTTATGATATATATCAGTGCAAGCCATTAGGGTCAGCAAGGCCTATAGATGCAGAATCACTGACTTCATGACTGTCCATGAATATGTGTGAAATGATTCCCGATACTCTGTTGTTATAGCTTTTCTCTTGGCTGCGCTGTTTCAGGGCCCTTCAGTTTCCAATAAACAAGAAGGAAGCTGTTGTTTTAGCCAATCAGATTTAGAATTAGCCACACCGAGGCCATCTAGCAGGCGTACAATAATGTCAACATTTTCCGGTCCTTTGATTGGACGGTCAGAGAGCCTAAATAGCTTAAATATATTCGTGTGGATTTATTTAGCTGATAAAGGTGAAGAAATGGATTTGGTTGCAGATACACTTACAAGGACATGTGCAGTGTTTATTGTTGTGAATTTATAAATGTTTGTTGATTATAATACAGGTGTATAGCTTTTCAAGGTTTCTGTGTGTGTGTGTGTGTGTGTGTGGGGGGATTTCAGTCAGAAACGCATTCGCTAGAGGTGTTTGTATTTCTTTTCACTCCTACAGCCGGCGCAGAGCAGTAATGTGTTTTCGCCCGAGCGTGTGTTATTAGTCGGTGTGCTGCAGGCCACGCTGTGCCGTGTTTGCTGAAGCCAGGCGGCCATGTTTGGGTGTCGTTATGCTTTGCAGAGGCTCTAAGGGAGAAACAGGAACAGAGGGTGCGAGGCGACGTCTGCTTTCATTCAGCCTTCAGGAAAATAAAATGAAGAATAAAAAGGTCTGTGTGGCGTGTATCGAGTGAGAGGAGAAAAAGAGACAATTGTGTTTTATCCAAAGTTTGTGTATGTGTGTGTGTGTGTGTGTGCATTAATATGGCTGAAGTGAGGAAGCAAATATCCACGTGCTGTGTGTGTGTGTGTGTGTGTGTGTGTGTGTGTGTGTGTGTGTGTGTGTGTGGCAAGATCTGTTTTGCTTTGTCTTATTTTGTCAATAAGAATGTAATTGAGTAACTGATCGCAAAGTTATTTGGGTGTACTCGTTATTTTTGTTTTTCCCGTTCAAAAGTGCTTCAACTGAGAGCTCTTTTATGAGCCTCGACCTCTAACCATTGGGTTAGGACTTTCAGGACCCTAAAAAACCCAGTTAGTTGTACATTTCACACCTTGGCCTTCAGTGGAACCAATTCAACACTCAATTCCATCGTTTTGACGCCACGTTGCGTAGAAACCATCAATATTATAGATAAACGCAGTATAATTGAGGGCTGCATCTCAGACAGGAATCTCCTACAGTGAGAATGATTGTCATTAATAAAGCAAGAAACCCAATGAACACAATTCACCACGTCTCCTTTCAGTGCAGCCGCAGCTGCTCACATACAGAAGCATCGATACTGACCTCATCAAATAGTTAATAAACGCACTGAAAACAATGTTTTGAACTGTTTTGGTCGACCTTTTTATAGGTTTTTGCAATCGTCAGTCGTTGTGGAATGAAAAAAAAGCAGCTAATAAATCCACACAAATATATTCAAGCTTATGCAGATTGCTACAGATTTGGTGTGAGAGCTCTGATTAGTGCGCCCTCTGACTGTCTAATCAAAAGACATGAAAATGCTGATGAGATTGGACGCCTTCTAGATGGCCTCTAAGTCAGCAAGACGCACTCTGATTGGTTAAAGCAGCAGCTTCAGGCAACATGGATTTGAATCTATCAAGAGCCTGCGCCGTTCATTTCTGCAGGCCACGCAGCAATACGTGATGTGACACTGGAATCTGATTGGATAGAAAGGATCTGGTGGATGGATGGATGGATGGATGGATGGATGGATGGATGGATGGATGGATGGATAGATAGATAGATAGATAGATAGATAGATAGATAGATAGATAGATAGATAGATAGATAGATAGATAGATAGATAGATCTTGTGCTGTAGCTAGCAGCAAAGAGCATTGTTAATTAATTTGAAGCTAATTAGTATTCAAATCCATTCATACAAGTCTTTCAATGAAAAAGTCCTCAGATGCATTTTTTTATTTGAGAACTATTTCTACATGGGGTTTCTGTGTGTGTGCATGAGAGAGAGAGAGAGAGAGAGAGAGAGTTGCCTGTGCGTATTAGCTAATCAGTTGTGCACTGGTGACGTTGTTCCAGTACACAGCGTGTTTGTGTGTGTGTGTGTGTGTGTGTGTGTGTGTGTGTGTGTGTGCTTCATGCTTTTATTGCTATACAGCTAATTTCTCGTTGGCAGACTTTCCGAGGTGCCGATCGCATAGAACGTGTAAAAACTCGCGTCTCACCGAGCCCCGTGGCACCACAAGCATTCCACATATTAGTTCAAAAACGGGTTTAAGCGGAATTTGTCACGCTGTATCACATATAGACAAAGTCAAAACAGGGATCATTTCACACCCGCTTTTAATTGCGGCCGACTAATTAGGACGGGGAATTGATGGCGGCGAGCGATTTCAATTAGCGCGGCTCAGTGGAATGAACGGCGACGTAATCTGATTTCCGAGCAAATTGGATGGAAGCGGCGCGATCACGGCGGCTCTCACTCCTCTCGGCTCTGGCACAAACAGACTGTTAGCACCCTCGGGCACGAAAGCAAGAGTGTGACATACATACACACACACACACACACACACACACACACTAGGGGTGTAAGGATTTGCCTATTTGTTAAACCATCTCAATATTTACAGATGTTTCAGTGTGTTGGTGGGGTGTTAGAAGGAATTTCTGTTTTAGTTCCATTTTATTTGTCAATCACAGTGAAGGAGGCGTGGCCTGTGTGTTTGCCAGTCTCATTGGCCTGTTTCTCAGTTTTAATGAAGGAGGCATGGCCTGTGTGCCTCGGACTAAATAAAGGAGGTAGGGATTGGGTGGTTTTCTACTCTTAATAAAGGAGGTGTTTTGTCAGTCTCAGTGGAGGAGGCGTGACCTGTGTGTGTCTCAATTTTAATGAAGGAGGGTTGTTTTGTGTGTCAGTTTTGGTGAAGTTGTGGCCTGTGTATTTATCAGTTCCAGTAAAGAAGGTGTGGTCTGTGTGTCTCAGTTTCACTGAATGAGGTGTGGCCTGTGTGTCTTTTATTTCACTGAAGGAGGTGTGGCCTGTGTGTTTTAATAAAGGAGGTGTGGCCTGTTAGTCTCTGTCTTAATGAAGGAGGCATGACCCGTGTGTCTGTCAGTTTCAGTGTAGGGGGTGTGGCCTGTGTGTCAGTTTTAGTAAAGGAGGCGTGGCCTGTGTCTGCCAGTCTCTGTGAAGAAGGCGTGGCTGGTGTCAGTAAATGAGGCATGGCCTGTGCCTGTCAGTCTCAGTAAAGGAGGTGGGGCTGGTATCAGTGAAGGAGGTGTGGCCTGTGTCTGTCAGTCTCAGTAAAGAAGGCATGGCTGGTGTCAGTAAATGAGGCGTGGCCTGTGTTTGCCAGTCTCTGTGAGGGAGGCGTGGCCGGCATGGCCTGTGTCTGTCAATCTCAGTGAAGGAGGTGTGGCTGGTGTCAGTGAAGGAGTGGCCTGTGCCTGTCAGTCTCAGTGAAGGAGGCGTGGCTGCTGTCAGTGAAGGAGGCGTGGCCTGTGTTTGTCAGTCTCAGTGAAGCAGGTGTGGCCTCATGCCAGTGATGTGGTGTTCTCCTCCTTTAATGGAACTCACTCCAGATGGTAAAGGAAAGTGGCGAGGTGTGGGAGTCCAAACCTAATCACTTCAGACGTTTCTTTCTCAATCTTTCTGTCTGACTTAACTGTTGTTTACTCTTTCGCTCATTCTCATTTTCTCACTTTTATCCTGTTTCATCCCCCTTTCTCCCTCTCTCTCTCTCAATCACAAGCTCTTTTTAATGACTTTTACTTTTCCTCCTTTTGTCTCTGTCTCTGTGTTACTCCTTTTCTCTCACACCTTCTCAGCCTGTTTCCTTTGGTTTCTGTATATCTGTCACACCTTCTCTGTGCTTCTCACACTCTCACACACATTCTTAGTTCTCTTCCTATTCTCTCTCTCTCTCTCTCTCTCTCTCTCTCTCTCTCTCTCTCTTTCTCTCTCTCTCTCTCTCTCTCTCTCTCTCTCTCTCTCTCTCTCTCTCTCTCTCTCTCTCACACACCTGTTTTTCTGACTCCAGTTTGTGTTTTCCCCCTCAACCCTTTTCTGTCTGTTTTTTTCCAGTCTTTCTCAATTCTTCCTCTCTCTCTCCTTTTCTCTCCTCCATTTCCTTGTCTCTGTCTGGCCCTCAGACGATTTGTCATGGATCAGAAGAGACAATTTGTCATGGATTTGTGCTCTTAAATGTGTGTGATAGTGAAGGCAGCCAGTGGAAAAGCTGAAGAATCCTATTACACTGTTTTTCTTTTTTTTTTTTTTCCCGCCGCTGCCGTACAGGGGCGGGGGGATGGGGGGCAATGGGGGCGAGCGGAGCGCAAGCGAACTGAGCTGGAGCCGTATGCAGAGTCTCACACTTTCATCTCCTACCCACCCGGCGTAAACGCTGAATCATGCAGAACTCTCATGGAATACTATAATCGATGTTTCTCGGCTATATGGAGCATGTAGAAAAGTTCACATCTGCAGCAGTGGTTTTAGTTCTTACCAGACACTAAATTATTTAATCTTCCATGTGTTTTATCATCTATCCATCTATCTATCTATCTATCTATCTATCTATCTATCTATCTATCTATCTATCTATCTATCTATCTATCTATCTGTCTGTCTGTCTGTCGGTCTGTCTGTGTGTCTGTGTGTCTGTCTGTCTGTCTATTAATTTTAATATTGTTTAATTTTCCTGCTACAACTGTAATGGAAATATTTTGTTACCGAAGCAAAAATCCAGGGCCAGAAAGAGCTTTTTGAGCACATTTAAGTCAGCAAACACAAGATTGCGAGATGATTAGCGTTTACTGAGCCAGCTGTTTGAGTGGCATTTTGCTGTGTGTGTGATTTATGTGCCCACATTCCTTCTCTATTAAAAAAAAAACATCTAAATCAAAAATCCGGATTTCATGTTTCGGCCAAAACGCTGCATTTTTTTCCATTTCTTCCCCCTCATTCCAAGCACCTGAGATTCACAGGCAGATATACAGCTCTTCCAAAAGAAAATGTAACCTTCCAGGTTACGAGCTTAAGGGAACATTGTTTGTGCTTTTAGATCTAAAGCTTAAATAGATTGGGCCTTTAAAATCCGTTTAAGTTACGCAATTGGACGTCGCTCGCTGCAGGGGTTTGCTGGAGACGGGGAGACTTTATTGTGAGGTGGGATTTTCTCTAACAGCTCTATATCGATATTTAATTAGAAGTAGAAGGAAAAAGTAGAATCACTCGCCTGCTAGAGTCACACGCTTGAGGAGCTTGTGTCATCAGGTGGGGGACAAATCAACATGGCGTACGTGTTCACCAAAAAGAGTGAGGATTAGCTGAGGTCATAGTTGCACCACTGATGACAACAACGTTATTTCTTATGAGCACTTTAAACCAGGATACTTACACCTGGATAATATGACAAAATTATATCTACAATTCACTATATGTAGTGAATACAAAAATTGTTTTGAAAAAAGTTTAATAAAAAAGGTAAAAAATATAATGGAAAAATAAATGAACCGTGGGAAAAAGCAGTAAATGTGAAAGTCTGTTGAAAAATTTTTTTTTTCCTTTTTGCAATCTAGACAGTCATTACAATCTGCTTTCGAAGTGTGAAATTATGTTTTTTTATATTTTATAAATATGAATGTTAAATTTGAAAGCAGAAAGCATGCTAATCCAAAAGAAATGCTCTCAGCATATACTTAAAATGTGAAGCAATTAATGAAAAACTGCTTTGGACATGTGACCTTGGGATTACCGCAACTGTGTGCTGCCACTGCAGGTGCGTTATTAGAAAAATATTCTTGTACAAAAACATGAGGGGTTTGTACAACATGTTAAATAAACCTTGGATTGTGGAAAAAAAGAAGTGAATAATCAGTCTGGAATGCATGTTTGTGTTTGGATGTGTTTCTTGTCAAGCTATTTTTATATTGTAGACACTCTAGGGTCCTGGGGGGCAGAGCTTTGTGAACATGAGACAGGAACAAAGGGAGTAAAAAAACTATTTTTAGTGTTTAAAAAGTGTTCAAACTGCCACTTTACATTTGAGATCTCTCTTTTACTCAAAATCGCCTCATTGAGATGTGATGTTTTATCGCAAATGATTCACGCTTTCTCTCCATCATGTCCAGTGGTCTCCTCCAAATTCCCCTTGAGTTCCTAAACATCTCTGTGTTCCCACCATTTCATCATTGTTTAGGACCCAGTTATTGTACACAGTGCATTTCAGTGTGCAGCTAATAAACATCGAGTCCAACCTCGCTAATAACTTCCTGCTCAATGGAAGTCGAGTACAGCTGCATTAGTGCATCCGAAACATAAAAGATTCATTTCAACATCATATTTCACCTTTTATTCGCAGACGTTCAGTCCAAATTTATTTAATCAAACATTATGTCTGGTGAAATGTGTTGTGACACTAATGTGGCTAGCAAGAAATGAAAAATCGAGACAGTACATTGCGTATATTTAAACATTTGACTTTGCAGTGGAACTTTCAATGACATCCAATTCTAACTTCAAACGCAATAAACAAATTGCGCCGGGTTGTCCAAGATGGCCGCTCTTTAAGGTAACACTGTTAGCTATACGAGGGGCTATTAAAAAGTTTCTGGCTCTGTTTACAAGAAAGTTGTTTATTTATCTACGGTTCCACACGATCACCTTCAAAACAGTCCCCTTACAATAATATAGCGCTCCCACTCGTGCCAGTCAAAACACCTCCAACGACTCGTTGCGGCGTGTCAAACGTCTCGGTGGCAGATTTGTCCAGTTTCATGCAGAATTTCACACTTGCTCGTTCTTTGAACTTATTCTCCGTAATGAAATCGCAGACGTGAAAATGCTTGTGGTCTGACCAATCAGAGCATTTGGTATGTTTAAAGGCTACATTCATGGTTTTTAGAATTCAAACACCAGCTGTTTTAGGTAATATAGTTAGTGTTAGTGCTTAATAATGCCCTAGAATAGTGGCTAAGTTTGTGGTTTCAGACACAACCAGACTTCAAATCCTCACACCACCAAGCAACTTTTGGGCCCTTGAGCAAGACCCTTAACTGCTGAGGTGTATAAATGAGATAAATGCAACTAGCTCATAATGCCAGATGCCATAACATGCTTTTTAATTCCCAAAGCTCCCAAGCAAAATGTAAGACGCTTTGACCAGCATAATTTCCGCCTGGCATTTATTTACTTTGTGGCTCTTTGAAAGGTCACGGCAATGTCGAGGCAAATGCGTTATCGTTTTCAAATGAATACACTTTGGAGAGCGTTTTCAAAAAGCCACGTTTCTGTTGACTGAAAAGGCCGTCTCGGTGTGGATGGAAGGCCAAAAACGGAGAGAAAAATATGCATTTTCAAATGAAATGTAATTATAGTTAGTGCGGACACGGCCTTTGAGTGTCAGGATCGAGGGCTGCGCGGAGACGTGAAACGAGACGTGTGTTTTAGTTCATTGTGAACTGCCAGATGTGGAGCTTTGCTCCACGGTGTGTTTCAGGCAGTAGAGACAGAGACAGAGCCCACGGTGTAGTAAGAGCACAAGAACTTGTGTTTAATTTCTCTGGTGTCTGTATGAGGTGTCTGTATGAGGCTCCTCAGGTTTTTTAATTGGGATCTCGAGAACTTCGAGATGATTGTACATTTAGTACACTAGGGTTAAGGGCCTTGTTTAGGGGCCCAGGAGTGGCAGCTTGGTGAAGCTGGGATTTTGTCCGTGTCCGTGTCTTATTGTGGATTCCATGATGCTTTGAGAGCTTTTTTCCTTTCAACTTCGTAAAAGGGACTCGAGGTCGGGCTTTCCGAGCAACGTCACACACGATTGACAGGCGCCCAAAGACGCAAAAGTTTCCTGATTGATTGCATATTGGTGGTCCGGATCATTTCGTTTTTCTTCCATTCGAATCCCCAGGCCTCCTCCGAGACCGGAGTTTCATCTCCAAGTGGATTTTATCGACAGCTGCCTGGTTGTGAGAAGAACCAAATCGCACAATTATACAGTTGACCGTTCAAGTATAAAACTCAACCGCAGAGACGAACCGGCGTACAAGAAACATCCGTACAGGCATGAGGGCGTTGGGTTTTGCTTTTCAAAAGAGTGAATCATTTGCTGCTGGTTGAAATCCTGCAAGGTGACGTGTGCGACGGATACAACGCGATGCGCTAGTGATGGTGCGGGTGTCGATTTTTTAACACTGTACCAGGTAATAACTTGCACACACTCCATTCTCATAGGCGTGATTAAATACTGTTGGAAAAAAATGGACACTAGAAACATTTATCAGGACCTGGAAGCATCCTCACGGCCATTTTGACAAATCGAGGGTGATGGTATTTAAGCCTGGCATCGTTTGTAGACAAGAAGGTAGACTTGGTACCGCGCGGTCCGGCACAGCCGAGCGTGATGCAATCGTGTGTTTTTAATGCGGGCTAGAGGGGACGTCGAGAGGTTGACATGCGCCGTCTCCACATTCAGCAAATTAGAAATGTCACAAAGCCAGAAGTGCTACAGGGGGAACAGCAAGACGTGATATTGTGATGTAGGAGGCTTGTGTAGGAGGGTATGTTGTGGTGCAAGGGGAAAGGAGATCTCATTAATGTGATGTGTGTGTGTGTGTGTGTGTGTGTGTGTGTGTGTGTGTGTGTGTGTTTGTGTTTGTGTATTTGCGGTAGGTGACAGGCCTTCACCTCTGCCTGACATTATGACACTTCCAGTAGCAGTGTTTTTCAAAGAAAGAGAGGAGGTGGAGAAAGAGCACGTGGGAAGGAGCGCGTGGAAATTTGGAAGTTGCTGCCGGTGCCACTGCTGTGTCTTTAGAGGGAATATTTTTTAGGTTTTTTTTCACCAGATCTGTATCACCGAGTTCAACTGAAGCTTCACATTTCAATCTGTTAATGAAAGCAACTTGACATTTCAATTATAAAGTGATCAAATTGTTGAAAATTGGTTCAAAATATTTATTTTTATCTGATATTAGCTAACCTGCCTGCTTATTAGCATGGATTAGCACTGAAAGACAGGAAGCTCTATTTAAATGCTTTTTTTCAATGGTGTTACCCTCCTCCTGTAGTGATGGGTCTTTCTTTGAACTAGTCTCGAACACCGATTCGATCATTTTCTACTTTCTTATGTACAGGAAAAAGAATTGAGTAGTTCATCTCATCTCGACTCTTTTAGTCCAAATTGTTCATTCTTTTATCTCGTGTCCCCCGTAGACACTATGTAATGTATTACACAGGAAACAGAATCGAGTAGTTCATCTCATGAGTCGTCTGGTTTGAGTCGTTCGTTCTTCTATCACGTGACTCCTGTATATGCTTTAAAGGATGAAACGAAATGAACTAAACGACTCAAAAGAAAATGTTTGTTCGTTTTGATTCAAGGAACCAAGTTACTAAAATGATCAGATCTCCGTTCACTAGCGCCTTGGTGTCTAGTCAGTGGTTAAATGAACTGTGATGGTCAAGCCTGCAGTGACCAATCGTCATATCCCTATATGCTTGTCGAACATCTCATTTGGTTATTTTCCTCCTTTTTCTGTCCCAATAAGCTCCACTTTTCTTAGAAGTCTCTAGTTACTCTGAACAGTGTTTAGTCGAGGCGGTCAGGGGTCTGTGAAGGACACTCAAGCTCTTTCACTCTAATGTTCCACACCATGTGTCTTTATGGAGTTTGCTTTGTGCTTGGAATGTCATGTCTACATACCTTTGGCCCTATACTGTAGTGTGTAGTGTGTACTGATACTGTACTTACACAGAATTTCCAAAAGTACCTGACTTTTCCAGCCACATGTGGTCCTTCTTCAAAGTGTTAGCATTAAGTTGAAGACACGTGTTACTGTATGTATAGGATGCTTTTGGATGTCGGAGCATGAATTTTTTTTTACTAAATTTGAACTAGGAGACCCGAAGAACGACAACTGGACTGGACTGACTGACTGGAAGATCTTGAGTGGCCTGCTCTAGAGATCGGACCTCAACCCTATCGATTATGAGGAATGTGAACCCTGGTTGCATCCCAGGCATCCTCACCTCACCTCACCTCACCTCACCTCCATCTTTACTAACACACATTGTGGCTGAATGAAACTCCACAAGTCTTCACAACCAGCTGTATCCGTATTCTAGAAACATAGCTCACCTGAGCAAATGCACCTAATCAAGTGTGGTGGTACAGCAGTCTAATTAGATTCAGTGTATGTCTTCAATTCTGCAAGGCTTTAATTTCGGATATAAATAAATAAACTCCTCATGTGTTATTGGACCAGGACTGTTAAGCTCGACGGAGCATTTTAATCCCCTACAGAAAAATACACACTTTAATATTGTGTTTAATTAATATAGCCTCTTAATATTGCCGAACGCAAAGTCGGAGACGAATTATTTTTCATTAAAAATATGTATTTACTATATATAATCGAATTATTTACTCAATAGAAACCGAACAATTCAGAGGTGTAGCGAGTCGAACCGTTTCTGTCATCAGAGTCATGTGGAGCTGTTTCAGTGGCGAGGCATGGTGAAGCGAAATGCCTCGCTTGCTCTCACTCCACCTCCTCCTCCTTCTCCTCCTGCTCCTCCCATTACTGGCTGAGGTGTGTGAAGAATCACCTCGCTGCTGGAATTAGCTCAAGCACCACTCAAGCTCGGGATCAATAAACGAGATTTAAATTACACTCGCCAGCTGAAACCTCCTTCACCCATGATCACTGTTGCTCTTCTTCTGCTAGCTAATGGCCTTGTGCTTCCGAAAGACAAGGTGAGGGGGTTCTTCTGTTCTGTTTAAGAACAGTTAAATCTCCTTTGGGAGAAGGCACACTGCAGTTTAGCGCTTGTTAAATGGTCTCGGATAATAAAACGAAACCCTGGTGATACTAATAAATGCTATTGAAAAATGCAGATCATTCCGAGATGTTCAGATATTTTTGGAATCGGGAGAACTGGTTTGATTCCAGCAAACGCTTGACCACACTGAAATGCTCGTGTTCCACAGCTGTTCATTCGGCAAAATCATTTGCATGAGTAAAAATGTCTCCATTTGATTAAATCAATCCTAACTAATAAAAGCATGCCTATGTTTTCCCAACCAACTTTGTCCAGGTTCATAATAAATTCCTGTTTTTCTCTATTTTGATTGTTATTTTATTCATTTTACTCTTCCAGCAGTTGGCAGATGCCCTTATTCAGAGCGACTTACAACGATCTCATTTATACAACTGAGCAGGTTGTAGAATTGCTCAAGAATTCCACCATAGCAGCATGGCGGTGCTGGGATTTGAACTTTTTGTTTAGATGTCCACCTACTGACTTGCCCCTCCTTCCAAATACCTAGCTGGCATCAGCTCGGTGCCATCTCTGTTTCTTAACATGCTAGAACCGTGGCTACTCCGGATGCTCTGTCCATCAGTTGATTTTCTTTGCCGTTTCTGAAAGTTGATTTCGGCTATTTGATGAGGCGATATCTGGAATTTGGAAGATTTTTCGAGTTCCAGGTGTCGGCATCTTGTGCATTATGAATTCACGTGTCCTACATTACAGTTATTTTTTGGTCTGTTTGTCATTGTCATTTTTTCAATAGAGGACTGCATGAAGAGAGGACTGATAGAGGGAGGAAAAAACTGGAAAGCACACAAAAGGGAAGAAAAGACAGTAACAAGTAGTGAGGAACCGTTTTTATGAATGAAATTGAAAAGAAAACGACAGACAAACGCATACTGTGACCATTAATAATTAAGAACGTGTGGAATGAAGGGGGGAAGAAAAAATTGCAGAAAAGAGGAACCAGTTCTGAAATGCTTTATTCTATTCATAACAATAATCCGTATTTTTGTAGGTAAATGCTGTATGTTAGTGTACAGGAGATTTTAGGCTACGTCTACACCAATCCCTTTCGCTCTGCATCACATCTAAAAAGTTGCTCATCCACACTGACATGTCTGAAATCACTCCATGACTCCATACACACCATGTATCCCAAATCTGGACAAATCGTGTTAAAATTCAGAATGTAATGTTCAAATGCTAATTTCTATTCATCACACACACCATACACAGTGTGAAGTCTATTGAAATGTGACTGTGACATTAAAGGGAATATTCAATTGTTTAATTATTTAATTTGGAATTAAACAGGAAAAAAAAATAGAAAAAGGAAATTACATATGTCGCTACATTTTGGAATGTTAATGACTCATTTAGTCCTAATAAAGTGCCACTGGGGGCAAGAGGAGCAATTATTTCTACTTTTTACGTACGTGTGAAAACACAGTTAGAGAAAGCCAGATTCATCCAAGTTCTTGATGTTCTCCTGCTTGAGAAGCCAATTCGCCTGCAGGAACAAGCTTCTTCTGAACCCCTCTATCTCTCTCTCTGCGTTCCCGGGAACGGAAGCAGTTCTCTGAGCTCACAAAGAGAAGAGTCCATCATTTAGGTGGCCGAGGTCCTTCCATAATACCGTAGAAATGATTCTCAGCACATGCGTATGTATGAGGACGTATTTGAATCCCTCTTATGAGATCTGTAACTTTATTGGAGCTATTGAGCTTCTGCTCTGCACCACTACCCAATAAGGAAATGGAAGTGTATCCCAGGATGCAAGTGGTATGAGATAAAGGTGTAAATGTGAACCATGAAATTCGCTCCAGCTCAATTTTTGTGAGAGACTATATATATATATATATATATATATATATATATATATATATATATATATATATATTCACATGCATTCCTCTGTTTCCTGTTTTCAGATATCAATCAATTTCCATAGTTATCAGGTTCTGATAAGCAGATGGCATGAAGGGAAATTACAAGTCACACAATATTATACTTTGGGACTCAGGAGGATATTGGAAAGCTAAAGGAACCGGTTGATAGGATCAAGTCGCATCCATTGTTATGAGACAAAACAAGATGTGACCCGGAGGTTTAACGCAACGCTTTCGAAGCCTTCATCAAAGACCCCTAATGGACACGTGTTTGCTTTGAGTCTTTAATCATCCTGCATTGTTTTATTTTGGGAAGTATAACTTGCTAAGTTATTTGCGGTACATATATTGACATAAAAGTACTCCAACATGCGAAAGGAGGAAGGCGAGTATTGGGCTGGCAACCCAACCCCATAACAAAACTGCTACAGAAACGACAAGTGAGCCACCAGGCCCCTGCTGGCCAGTGCACCTCATTGCATGGGAGAAATTACCGATTTGTACTGATCTTGTGTTCTTAGCTTAGCCCATTAGTGTGTGTGTTGCAGTTAAAACGACACTGTTCGGAAAGTAGATCTATTTCCTTATCAGCTCGGACGTGGTGGAAATTTAGGCTCAACCGGTGCAAAAACTCCAGCAAATGTATTCTTAACCACAGTATGTTTGGGGGCACAGCAGGCAGGAGTGCTGGTGTTCGTTATCGTGGAGGCTAAAATCGAACCCAGCCTGCAGAACGAGGGAACAAACTAAGGTGACCAGGAGGCGAAGAGCGAATGATTCGCTCCCTCCCTGAAAAATGGTCTCCATCCATCATTATTTGCAGGTGCGATGCTGGCCAGACATGCAAAGCCACCACCACCACCATCGTCTTCATCATCATCAGCATCAGCATCAGCATCAGCATTAGCATCTCCCTGAAAGCTGAGGTAGACTATTTGCAACTGCCTGCTTGTTGCCATTGTGCATTGTGTGTGTGTGTGTGTGTGTGTGTGTGTGTGTGTGTGTGTGTGTGTGTTTTAGAGAAAGAAACTGGGTAGGTAAATATGTGTTTGCCCGCGTTGATGTATCCATGTGGGTACATTTGCACAAATATGAGTGGAGTAGTCTTTATTTGCATGCACAGGTCTGTGTGTGTGTGTGTGTGTGTGTGTGTGTGTGTGTGTGTGGGCAGATGGTCTTTATTTGATGAAGGAGACCTTGTAATGGCAGCTGAGACGGGTTAAATGAGAACCTGTCAGCAGGACTCATGAGCCGGCCTCCATGGCTGCATCTCCTGCCGCAAATATGGTAATGTTTTACAGTGAATCACAGACTACAGATGAGCGTCTTGTCTAAGGTGTGTGTGTGTGTGTGTGTGTGTGTGTGTGTGTGTGTGTGTGTGTGTGTGTGAAATCTCATGTCATATGGGAGCCATGCTAAACCATCTGTTGTACGCGTTAATGCCGATAAGCCTGTTAAGACACTGACATGATCTGTGCGTGCACACACACACACACACACACACACATACACAGTCAACACGTTTTCCTTTGCACACTTGATAAAACCTCATTTCACTTTATATTCGTAGCTTTTGTGTTTTGCGCGTTCTGATCTGCAGTGTAATTGCGTTTGATCTTCGACACGATTGTGGCGGATACATTTCCCGTACTAACTGCACTGGAACAATTCATGTCCTTTATAAAATTCTACATTTCAAAATACCAGCCCTACGAATGGGACACAGCATTTAGGGGCGCCCGCGTTCTTCCGTGCCGTCGCACCGGAACGAGTCTAGAACGAAAATCGACTCGGAGATTTCCCTCACACAAGAGATTGCAGCATTAATCCAAATAAAGATCCAGTTATTTCATTTGGAGCCTTAAACAGATGCAGATCTAAAAGCCAGTCCGCTGGTGCCATTGATTCTAAAACAGATTTTCTTGTTTTCTAGAGTGATTAAGATTGGGTGAACTCGTTTTAAACAAAATAAACCTGTAAAGGCCAGTCATTAGAACTGGAGAAAAAACCAGGAGAAAAAACTACCATAAATCGGTGTCAAATCAGATCTGTCAAATTCAGTCAATATCAATAAAATGATAGACAGCATTGTTCAGTTGACTCCCATTTTACCAAGTTTACACAAATTGAAATCTTGAATTGTGTCTCATTAACTTCTATTTAACCAGATTTTTGGGAATTTGGGAGTCTTTGTCCAATGTTCTAAAGTTAGCAGGGGACAGAGGAGGCTGGGGAGTTAGAGTCAGTGCAGAGGAGACTGGTGAAGTGAGAGTTAGAGTCAGTGCAGAGGAGACTGGTGAAGTGAGAGTTAGAGTCAGTGCAGAGGAGACTGGTGAAGTCAGAGTTAGAGTCAGTGCAGAAGAGACTGGTGAAGTCAGAGTTAAAGTCAGTGCAGAAGACACTGGTGAAGTGAGAGTTAGAGTCAGTGTAGAGGAAGGTGGTGGATTTCTAGTCAGTGCAGAGGAGTCTGGTAGAGTCACAGTCAATGCAGAGGAGTCTAGTAGAGTCAGTGTCGGTGCAGAAGAGACTGGAGGATTCGGAGTCAGTGCAGAGGAGACTGGTGGAGTCAGAGTCAGTGTATAGGTGACTGGTACAGCCAGAGTCAGTGCAGAGGAATCTCTTGGAATCAGAGTCAGTACAGAGCAGACTGGTGGAGACTCTGCTCTTAGAGTTTCCTGAGTGTGTGCAGTGTGCTGACACTCGCCCGAGCCCTGGGCAGTAAAGCAAAGCTAATAAATGATCTCCATTTCATGCAGCGAGACTGTATATAAGGGGTTGAACATTAGTGGTCTACTGCCTCCAGCTTGTTTCTTCACCTGCTGCATTAAATCTTTATCTGCTCGCACTTTTGATATCTCCGACATCCTGAAAAAGTCAAGCTGTACAACCATCAAACCTAACTTCGGCATCTCATGTATCACATGTCGACGTTCGGGAGACATCCACACCTCGATCGTATATTTTTAGCTCATTTCATCTCATTTCTCATTTTTAATCAGAAGTCGTCCCAAAGCTGTATTCACTTTCCTTTAACGTTTTCCCTTTTATCGGCTCATAAGATGTAAGATTCCGGGAGCAGCGGTGCGAAACGAATCGCAGAAGATGGCAGCGTAAAGGCAGGAGATCCATCCGTGGGGTAAATCACGATATTATCGCTTTAATGGGCCGATGGGAAGGCCATAAAGCTGTGATGTACAGCTGCCGAGGGACCCGAGTCAGAGAAGGGAAGCCCCGACACACAGCACTGAGAAGAGCTCTGGGCCGTGACCTGGGGAAGTAGACCTGTCTCTTTCACACTCCTCCACCATTTTTATCTCTTCTTCAGTCTGAGAGCTGAAACGAAACATGCGGGATTGCGTCAGAGAACACTGCAACGCTTTGCTTTTTTATTTGATGGCTCGTGTGAGGCGAGTTTTTCACCCGTGTGTATAATGAGGACTTTTTTTCCACTGTGTCAGCTTGTGTGTGTAAACTCTTGTCTCTCGTCATGTGCCGACAAAAGAGAGCTAATATTTTTCTATAAATAATGATCCAATTTGCATTCTAATTGTAAAACCGAGTTCACTTCCAATACTTTCCAATTACATGCTGAAAAACGAGCAGTCATTATACAGCGCATTATACGCGTCCGGATAAATGGAAAGCACGTGCGTAGAAAAGCGGCGAGAGTTACATTTAAAGCGGTCGGCGCACGCACGTGTCAAATGTCGCACGACTCGAAACGACCGAAACCATGTGATAATTGTAGCCCGGAGTGAGAGGGGAATTAAAAACCCCACACTATACACAGCAGCACGCCGTGTCCTTGCGTCCATCAATCGCATTAATATATAATCACAATAGAGATTGTAATTTGCCTTAATAGATTCCCTGCCGTGGGTTTTTTTTTTCTTTCAATTCTCACATTCTCAGTGTTCTGATTAACACCGGTTTCAGCTCATCAGGTGCTCAGAGAGCTTTTTCCTGACGTCTGCATACAGCTACAGCTCAAAGATTCTTTTTCTTCTTCTCCAAATTTAGTACCCATTCTCGATTACAATAATCTCCACTTTTCTGGAAAGATGTTCCAGTATATATTTCTTGTGGAAAATTTAAATAATAATTTATCCACAAAGGCGATAGTTTAATCAGCGTTCCAAATCAACATGCTCCATAGTAGATTTTTCTCTCCAAACAGTATAAAGCAGATCTTCATGGAGTTGGCTTTGTGCACAGGGACATTGTCATGCTGGAACAGGTTTGGATCTTCTAGTACAAGTGAAGGGAAACTTTCTTGTATAGAACTTTTTATACATTTGTGTGCCTCCAGCTTTGTGGGAAACAGTTCCTTGAAGAACCACATATAGCTAGAACAGACAGGTGTCCCAATACTTTTGTCGTTATAATGTAGATTCCTAGTATGTGTGAAGAAACCACACATGATGTCAATGTCCTGTGGTGTACAGTAATCTCCCCTTTACCGCCGTTCGAATCTCGTGCCTCTACAGGGACTACAGACTCGTCTCTAATCCGACCGAAAGTGAGGTTGTTTTTATTGTGGTTTGAAAGCTACAGTTTGTGTTGTGTTGTGTGTATTGCTGTGCGTTTTTACACAATGCGAAGGTTGTGGCTGGACATGTTGAAGGTATCCGATGCATTGTCTTGACTTGACTTGACTTAAAAGCAACGCCTACTTTCAATTTGTTCCTTGTTGCTTTTTAAGGGGTGCAGTCATGACTGAAGTGTGAATTCACACAAACACACACACACATGTATATTATATAGCGGCTTTGCATCACTCTGTTTTTTTAAACAGGTTTAAAGGAACAGCCAAACAAAACCCCTCCTCTTCACGACGAACTGAGCCAAAAACCCACCGAGCGCAACAATTCCACCAGTTGGCTTGATCTGTAAAGCCTTATTTTTAGCCTCATACTAAATCTCTGACGTGAAACTCACGTCTTATTTGTGCAGAAACGTGTTACAATGACTTCTGCTTTCGGAATTGAATTCATCAGGTGTAATGGAGTAAGTACGAGTGGGCCGAGGAGAGAACGAGACGAGTGTATTACACACATCTTCTGCGGTCTTGTTCCAGATCAGAGCTCGGCGTGAACTCAGAGCCCCCTGACCACAGGCCTGGAGATGGGACGAGAGATAGAGAGAGGGAGGGCAAGCAAGAGTGAGGCAGAGACTGAGTGAGAGTTAAAGGGCACACAAAGAGATTATCTTTTGCCCGGCAGTGAATGACGGACAGGTTCTTTAGTCAGCGGAGCTTCTGTAGCTAGACACAGCTGGGCGTAGAGGACATCAAAAACCAAGAAAGACAGGGGCAGAGAGAAGGATTGTGGATAGAAGAGGTCTGTCTATCTATCTATCTATCTATCTATCTATCTATCTATCTATCTATCTATCTATCTATCTATCTATCTATCTATCTATCTATCTATCTATCTATCTATCTATCATCTATCTATCTATCTAAGCCATATAAAATGTTCTTTATTTATTAACACATAATAAAAATGCCATTGTAATAAAGGATTGTCAAAACTTTATTTCTCCCTTTTGCTCTTTCTTTCTTCTCTCTCTCTCTTTTAATTTCTCCTTCTCTTTTCTTGCTATCGTTTAATCCAGCAGAGATCTTAGGAATATGCCCAAACCGTAGAATCATCAGCGACAAACAGAAAGCAATTTCTTTCTCTTTTTTCTCTTTTCATTTTTTTTTTTTTCGCAGTTATCTGAAATGAATCTTAGTCGTGTGATGCAGTGACAAATCAAACAAATCACTAATGACTAAGTCTTTACTAACTTTCTCATGTTGCATGTCACCCACAAAACCAATTAGTGCTGAAGGTAACCTTGTGTGTCCCTGCTGTTGCTGAGAAACTGGATTTTTGTTTTCCTCAGGTGTGGTGAAAGAAAAAAAAAAAAGAAACATTTCAGCGTTTAATGCTCCAAAAACACACTGGTAGTGAAGAGTGACATGAAGTGTTCCTTATAGTTTTATCCACAATGAGTGAGCCAGTGGTGACTGTGGAAGTCCCTGAGATGGTAGAGGAAGAGGAACCTTGGGAGTGGACTCAAAAGGGAATCCACATCTTGGTGGTACCAGATGTCCATTCATTATAGTTCTATAATTGTTAAGGTGCACTGTTCAGTGATTGGTGCTTAAATACAGAGCTGTTCATGCATACTGTGATCCTGAACCATTGTAGCAGACTGTTGATATAATTACAGTCCAAATTTTTCCAAGTTCTTGAGTTGCTCAGTAATATCACAGATCTTTAGACTGTTGAGGTGGAACCATCTTTAGAAATCCAGGTTTAGTGTAGCTTCTCGACAAAAGTTCTATACATTAATATGCATAGAAAGAAGACCTTAACAGAAGACAGAAGTGCCTACTGTTGCTGGAGATCTCATGTGCCGACACCTCACACGTCCTCCTCAGAGGCGACAATCTCACTATTTTGCATACAGACACAACCCCACACACTAACAGAAAGGAATCCGTTCATCTCCTGCACACCCGAGGCATCTGAGCAGGAGGATTTTCAGCTGTCACTTGTCAGGTTCTGTCATGAGGAAAGAAAGAAAACATAAAATATTCGCAATAAAAGATCTCTTTTCTCTCCATCCCTCTGTTTAGGAAATGACAGCCATTTACTAGTGACTTGTTGCTCCTGAGTCTGTTCAGATTCTTACTTCATTCGTTAGGAGAGACACCCACAGGACACGTGTTCAGGAGATGATTCGTCTGTTAATAAAGTAAATGACAAAGCAACCAAATTATTGGGACACCTGACTACCAGCACAAATTCGAAAACACACAATCGTATAAGACATGCCGTAGCATGAAATTTTCCTACTGAACTAGGAGAAACCTGTTTCAGCATGACAAAGCCCCTGTGCACAAAGCCAGCTCCATGAATATCTGCTTCACATGGGTTGGAGTGGAAGATCTCCTGCAATAGAGAAGATTGGAGGTTATAATAACAGTAAATGTTACCAATCATATGGTCAGGTGTCCACAAACTTTTGTCCATTTAGTGTACATTGTATAGTTTGCAACAGTTTCTTAAGCTCTCAGAAGAGTAACTTTGGCTGTGTTTAAATGGAGGATCAAGCAGTGGTCTAGCTACAAGTGTGTGTGTGTGTGTGTGTGTGTGTGTGTGTGTGTGTGTGTGTGTGTGTGTGTGTGTGTGTGTGTGTGTGATTTCTAATATTATGTCATAGCTAAAACCAAATAGATATGTGTATCTGGATGATATGAGCACAGCACATTATGTGGTATGCTTTTCTGAATTGGTGTGTGTTTGTGTGTGTGTGTGTGTGTGTGTGTGTGTGTGTGTGTTTGAGCGGTCAGCAGTGTCATTTCTGGTGAATGCTTCTGGTCTTTTTTGCTCTTAGTGCCTGAGCTCCTGCTGTCACTTCGATTCATTCTGCTTTTTAACACTCCGAATGCTTCCTGTCTTTTCCTCTTCGTCTCTCTTGTTCTGTCTGTTTCCATGTCTCTCTCCTACTTCTGCCACTGTGTTGTCTTTACTACTTCCCCAGTTTCATTCTCTTGCACTATATTCCTCTCAGTCTTTCTTTCTTTCTTTGTTTCTTTCTCTTTTTGGCCCCTATCTTCTCAAGGGAGAGAAAATGTCTATTGTTTTTTTTTAAACAATAATCTTCCTCACTTCTCAGCCATTGCTTAAAGCATGCAGTGTTTCTACGCTTACACCTCATGCTTTAATCACAGTGGGTCGTCTTTCACTCTCACTCACTCTCACAGAAATACATGCAGCGAGACCTAAACACACTCACAGAAGATTAAAGAAAAAAACATATGATCCTAGAGCAGTGCTCTGGCAGAATCCTCCTCCCGCAGACTACAGGGGTGTGTCCTGAAAGTCCTGATGAAAGGCTTGCTATTCATATTGTATGATTGTAAAGTGATGCAAGAACAGCACTGGATTGTGTTCCATGCTGCCTGTAGCTCACTAATGTAACCCTATGTGCTCTGTTTTAACTGAACTGTTTTAGGCTACATCTACACTCAACCGGATAAATTTGAAAACGGCATTTTGTCTAAGAACTCCCCTCGTCCACACTTTCATTTTCAGTCGTTTCACAAAAGTTGGCCATCCACACTGAAACGTCCGAACACACTTGCGTCCCTGTACTGTGTTTTCACATAGATGTTTGTAGCGTCCTGCTTTTACTGCTTTATTTTTATGCTCAGTGTGGACACATCAGTATCGAAATTAATCGACGAAAAGCCAATTAATGCACATAAACCTGACCTTTGCACACCCGAGATGTGGGTTTTCAGTCGGCGCTTTGTTTTTGAGCTCACTGATGACCAGTTCGTGATGATTGTTGATGTTCCGAGCTATTAGTGCAGTATAAATTATACTTTTAATAACAGGGTGAGGCTGAATGCAGTTTGATTGGTCTCTAGGGTATAGAAATGCAGGCAGATAAAAAAAGCGGTGATGAAACCCATCACCGGTGATTCCGTAATGCTTTTGGAATGCTCACAGATGTGCTTCTGCGGGAGTGTAAAACTGCATTTCCAGCCATCTCGAGAGCAATTCTAGCCTCTTTTAAAGGGCCAGCATGGCTGCAGGTTTTCAATCCAATCAAGCACCTGTTAGCCAGCTTTAGGCCAAGTAGAACTAATTAAACAGGTGGAATCGGATACGAGGACTCCGTGTTCGGAATGAAAACTCAGAGCCATGGTGGACATTTATGGGTTAGATTAGACAAAAAGAAAGAAGGGATTTATTTGTTAGTAAGGCATGTAAAATAGAGGAGGCTATTTATGTGTATAATCTGTTTTTAGTTCCGAATACTACATGCAGGTCTCGTGTTTTGCTATAAACTGCCATGCTATACAGAAGTGCAGATATATGGATGTGGTGAACAAAATGAACAATCTGCACCACAAAACGTGGGACTGTCGTCACAATGGTTCCTTTTGTACCAGAGGTTGCAATTTGTCACTGTCCGCGGTCCTGAAACAGATTGGCCATTGCTCAAAGCTGAATATTGCACTGAAAACACAGTCTCAGTGTTGCCCGCTGTCCATGGTGCTGAGATTTAGTTTCCTTCGTTGATGCTGCTGTCCATGGTTCTTAACTTTAGCTGGTTCAGAGAATGGTGAAATGGGTTCAGTGGGTTCTGGTTGTTGATGTGGGGTCACTGCCGTGTTTCTGATGTGTTACTCCTAAGATCAGCTCGACTTCTTTGAAAATACACATTTTAAACCTTTTGGAGGAATTGTGTTTCTGGCGAATACGTAAATTATATACTGTGCGATCTTAGCGCCACCAAGATCAAAGCAATTCTTCGTGCGGTCTGTGTAAGATTTGTCTTTCAGTGCGATTTAGTAGATAAAGAGGCACCTCAGGGTAAATTGTGGCATTTCCAGAATGAGAGTGTGAATCAGAGTGCATCCTGATGACGGCTGAGGAATCATACAGGGCCGTGCGTGCCGAGAGCCGAACATGGCCACCGGAGCATGCGAGAGAAAGGTCAACACCTCCATCTGCATTATTCATGAGGCTGAGAGAATTGTCATTTCTCCACAGAGCTCAGCTTCACTCACAGTTTCAATCAGGACAGTGCCAAATCTAAACCTGAATCATACTGTATTCACCCTACACACCACATTGATGTACTCACCTACACATACAGCCTACTGTACCCTTACTACACCTTTATTCTAATGTACTCAACTAAACATATACCTACTGTACCCTCACTACACCTTCATCCTACTGTACTCAACTACACATCTACCCTACACTCTAGTGTACTCTGTAAACCCCCAAAAAATAAACATGTAGGCTACATTTACACAGGAGCTTTCTATGGATAGCGACTTACTTGAGTTTGTTTAGTGTTGGCGTGTTTAATGTGTGTGTGTTTTAGAGCGTAAAATAGTTTCATTTCCCCTCAGTTTCTTCGATAAGGATGGCGTAAGAACACACTGCCTGAAGATGGAAAACCCTAAATAAGGAAACAGTAAATCACTCTTGTTTAGTTAGTCTAAAAGCAACAATGCTGTTTAAATATAGCACTCATTATATTGCAAAACTAGGGTGTGTGTGTGTGTGTCTGTGTCTGTGTGTGTGTTCATCAGGGAATGAACCAGTGGGGGGCTTCCACATGACTCCTTGTATCACCCCAGAGACAGCAATTAAAATGCCTCTGGAAGGCTTTGTGTGTGTGTGTGTGTGTGTGTGTGTGTGTGTGTGTGTGTGTGTGTGTGTGTGTGTGTGTGTGTGTGTGTGTATTTACATACATATGCTACTCTGCGTGTAAGTGGGTTTTTCTGATTTCTTCCCCTTTCTTTGTTGCTGTAATAAGACCCATGAAATATTAACGCATTCCTCCGGCAGAACGCTTCATAAACTGTACTCGGATACTTGCCAGTCTTGATTCCTCATAATTGCCTCTTGTTAAAGAATAGGAGAGAATTTTGAACAAAAAAAAAACACACACAAGAGGAAAACAGTCCTTTACGTCTCACGGCTGCAACCAAATAATGCAATATCAGGGATATCCCCTATTAGGATGTTGCAAGATCACAAAACGAAGGTAATTTTGATTAGTAAGAGTCTCCGAAGACCACCTAAGAAGAATAAAGAGTAAATTAAATTAATTTAAATTATATTATTACCTCAATATGACTGAAAGATACGTCTCTGAAGGTGGTTCTGTATCAGCATGTAGGTGGGTCTGTATTTGTATGAAGGCGGTTCTGTAGGAAGGTGGTTCTGCATAATGATGGTTCTGTATGAAGGAGGTTTTTTATAAAGGTGCTTCTGTATCTGTATGAAGGTGGTTCTGTATCTGTATGAAGGGGGTTCTGTGTGAAGGTGGTTCTATATGAAGATGTTTTTTTATTAATATGAAGGTGTTTGTATGAAGGTGGTTCTGTGTGAAGGGGATTCTGTAACTGTATGAAGGTATCTGTATGTAGGTATCTGTATGTAGGTGGTCTTGTAACTGTATGTAGGTGGTTAGAAACAAATAGGGTTAATAGATTGATGGAAAGTTTGGATCATGATTCCATCCAAGGCTTTTCTTTAGGTTCTGCTAAATGTATGAATGGTTCAGAATTAATCTAAAATCCAGTACAGCTTGCTTCATGTGAGCTTAATGATTATTGCATTCTTGTAGGACATAGTCTAAGTACAGTTATAATGACCCACACTTACACACACATGGCGAACAGTTACCTTTCCTTCTCATCGCATTTGACCTCAATTGTTATATTCTTCTATAATGTCATAACGTCATTGTCGTCTCACAATAGTGCGTATGAACTGCAAGCTTTAAATGATTTTTTCATCAAAAGAGCAGCTGCCGAACAGGGACGGCGACGTCTCACACGTGCTTCCTTCCAAAACACGTGGAACGAGCCGACCAGGTCTTTTCATAACACTCTCACAGGGGGAAGCGCAATTTTGCTGTCAGGATTTGAACTCGTAATCTGCAGGCAACAAGGCGTTTCTTCTGCACCACTGCCATTATAGCCAGTTCTGTGAAAGTCAAGTGAAAAGGGACAGTCATAGTTCTTCCTCCAGTAGTTCTATCTAAAATCTTGGGCTGTAATGAATTCAAAGGTGAGTGAGTCTGTGTTCAGCTAGAAAACCTCATTTATCCCCCGAAACTAAAGTGTCCCACATAACCGGGGTCATAATTAACATCATAAATAATAAATCACCAAGCCCAAGTGGATGCACCTCTAATGGAATAGCGGTGTTTGTAGTGTGTGTGTGTGTGTGTGTGTGTGTGTGTGTGTGTGTGTGTGTGTGTGTGTGTGTGTACTGTGCCTCATGTGTGCAAGTGATTTAGATAAGCCTGCGTAATTGCCCTCATTACTGCCACTGTGTTTGAGTAGCTTGCCGTTCCGGCCCTAGCGGGGATCGAGTGCGCACCACAAAGAGGTGCTCGAGCTCACACACAAACAAGGCAGTGCGTGGGTTTGTAGATTTCACAAAACGCACACACACACACACAAGCAACACATGCACGCAAACACAAAAACAAGCCACCATGAGCTGTGCTGCTCTATAATTTACTGCTTTTTCATTCAGATCTACCTACACAAACACACACACGCACACACACTCACGGATACAGACACTCCTGCTGTCTGAGTGATGGCCTGTAGCTCTGAGTGCTTGTGGTTAATGTCACCGATGCCAGGTCTGGGCGAACGCGACAGAGGAATCAGCACAACACAGCAAGCTTCACTGTCCTCTCATCAATCCCTCACTCTATTTATAATACAAGTGCAACTGGGAACAGAAGGAGCAAGTCATTTAAAACAACAAAAAAACAAAAACAAAAAAACAGGGACAGGCAGGTGTGGGCAGGAACGCTGTCAGACCGCCACCTCATATCGAAGACTGAACATCGAGTTCTGCTAGCAATTAACACGAGCAGCGACAATGCTGTGAAAAAGTATTTGCCCCTTTCCTGATTTCTTTCTTTTTTTTTTTTGGTGCATATTAGTTAAATTGAAATGCTTCAGATCCTCAAGCAAATTTTATAGCAAAATATTACACAACACTGGTTTTTGGACAATGGCTCTGAGTGGCATAAAAAAAGAAATAAATAAATATGCCAGTAAATAGGGTTAGGGTTACAGGCATAGAGAACACACTTCTTTTACATGGACTGACAGGCAAAGAAGCCACACCTCCTTCAATTTGATTGACAGACACACCAACTTGAGAGGAACAGATACACAATTCATCAAAATACACTAGAAACCTGATAATGATCATGTACCCTAGGCTGTAGACCCTGCTTTCTATCCCCTAGATTACTCTATACATGTAGTCTTTTCAGCTCTAAGCTCCGGGCCCGAGTTCTGCAGTGTTCTTGCCATGGTGAGGGCATATCAGCTCTATAATGCTGCTTTTTTTGTTGTTTTTTTTTTAATCTAAAATATCTCAGTATGATGTTGTTGACTGCATTGATATTTTACACACAAGACTCTAATGGTCTTGGCAGCTTTTTGGCAAGACCGTCATGGCGGCTGTCCCTGAGAAACTCTTTTTCATCGTCCTGGTTATTTGCTGTACGTTTGTAATGTAAATGGACTCTAATCTGTTGTTTATCCTGCATGCCTCCAGTCCCGGGGCGGTTCCGACAATTTAGGTCATTTATTCAAATGACATTATGCAGCTTTAAAATCCCTTGTTTGTGTGTGTTGTTATTAATGCTGCTGTATTTAACTTAAAATCTGTAAAAAATTTAATTGCTCTCAAATATTTGCCTTGTTTTTCTTAACAGGGTTTTATAACCTTCCACTCTCCCTAACCCCTACTGCACTCTCCCTAACCCCTACTCCACTCTCCCTAACCCCTACTCCACTCTCCCTAACCCCTACTCCACTCTCCCTAACCCCTACTCACTCCCCTAACCCCTACTCCACTCCCCTAACCCCTACTGCACTCTCCTAACCCCTACTGCACTCCCCTAACCCCTACTGCACTCTCCTAACCCCTACTCCACTCTCCCTAACGCCTACTGCACTCTCCCTAACCCCTACTCCACTCCCCTAACCCCTACTCCACTCTCCTAACCCCTACTGCACTCTCCCTAACCCCTACTGCACTCCCCTAACCCCTACTGCACCTCCTAACCCCTACTCAACTCCCCTAACCCCTACTCCACCTCCTAACCCCTACTGCACTCTCCCTAACCACTACTGCACTCCCCTAACCCCTCCACTCTCCCTAACCACTACTCCACTCCCCAACCCCTACTCCACCTCCCTAACCCCTACTCCACTCCCCTAACCCCTACTCCACTCCCCTAACCCCTACTGCACTCCCCTAACCACTACTGCACCCCCTAACCCCTACTGCACTCCCCTAACCTCTACTGCACTCCCCTAACCCCTACTCCACTCCCCTAACCCTTACTGCACCCTCGCTATACCCTACTGCACTCTCCTAACCCCTACTCCACCCCCTAACCCCTCCACTCTCCCTAACCCCTACTCACTCCCCTAACCCCTACTCCACCCCCTAACCCCTCCACTCTCCCTAACCCCTACTCCACCTCCCTAACCCCTACTCCACTCCCCTAACCCCTACTGCACCTCCCCAACCCCTACTGCACCTCCTAACCCCTACTCCACTCTCCCTAACCCCACTGCACTCTCCCTAACCCCTACTCTACTCCCCAACCCCTACTCCACCTCCCTAACCCCTACTCCACTCCCCTAACCCCTACTCCACCTCCCTAACCCCTACTGCACTCTCCCCAACCCCTACTGCACCCCCTAACCCCTACTGCACTCCCCTAACCCCTACTCCACCTCCCTAACCCCTACTCACTCTCCCTAACCCCTACTGCACTCCTAACCCCTACTCCACCCCCTAACCCCTACTGCACTCTCCCTAACCCCTACTCCACTCTCCCTAACCCCTACTCCACTCCCCTAACCCCTACTCCACTCCCCAACCCCTACTCCACTCCCCTAACCCCTACTGCACTTCCCTAATGCCTACTGCACTCCCCCAACCTCTCCTGCACCTCCCTAACCCCTACTCACTCTCCCTAACCCCTACTCCACTCCCCTAACCCCTACTGCACTCCCCTAACCCCTACTCCACTCCTAACCCCTACTCACTCTCCCTAACCCCTACTCCACTCTCCCTAACCCCTACTCTCCCTAACCCCTCCTGCACTCTCCTAACCCCTACTCACTCCCCTAACCCCTCCTGCACTCTCCTAACCCCTACTCCACTCCCCTAACCCCTACTGCACTCTCCCTAACCCCTACTCCACTCTCCCTAACCCCTACTCCTCCCTAACCCCTACTCCACTCCCCTAACCCCTACTCCACTCCCCTAACCCCTACTGCACTCTCCCTAACCCCTACTGCACTCCCCTAACCTCTCCTGCACTCTCCCTAACCCCTACTCCACTCCCCTAACCCCTACTCCACTCCCCTAACCCCTCCTGCACTCTCCTAACCCCTACTGCACTCTCCCTAACCCCTACTCCACTCCCCTAACCCCTACTCCTCTCCTAACCCCTACTCCACTCTCCCTAACCCCTACTGCACTCCCCTAACCCCTACTCCACCCCCAACCCCTACTCCACTCTCCCTAACCCCTACTGCACTCTCCCTAACCCCTACTGCACTCTAACCCCTACTGCACTCTCCCTAACCCCTACTCCTCCCTAACCCCTACTCACTCCCCTAACCCCTACTCAACTCCCCTAACCCCTGCACTCCCCTAACCCCTACTCCACTCTCTAACCCCTACTGCACTCCCCCAACCCCTACTCCACTCCCCCTAACCCCTACTCCACTCTCCTAACCCCTACTCCACCCCCTAACCCCTACTCCACCCCCTAACCCCTACTCCACCCCCTAACCCCTACTGCACCTCCCTAACCACTACTGCACTCCCCTAACCCCTACTGCACTCCCCTAACCCCTACTGCACTCCCCAACCCCTACTCCACTCTCCCTAACCCTTACTGCACCCTCGCTATACCCTACTGCACTCCCCTAACCCCTACTCCACCCCCTAACCCCTACTCCACCTCCCTAACCCCTACTGCACTCCCCTAACCCCTACTCCACTCCCCCTAACCCCTACTCCACTCTCCCTAACCCCTACTCCACCCCCTAACCCCTACTGCACTCTCCTAACCACTACTGCACTCCTAACCCCTACTCCACTCTCCTAACCCCTACTCCACCTCCCTAACCCCTACTCTACTCCCCAACCCCTACTCCACCTCCCCAACCCCTACTCCACTCCCCAACCCCTACTCCACTCTCCTAACCCCTACTGCACTCTCCTAACCACTACTGCACCCCCAACCCCTACTGCACTCCCCTAACCCCTACTCCACTCTCCCTAACCCCTACTCCACTCTCCCTAACCCCTACTCTACTCTCCCTAACCCCTACTCCACCCCCTAACCCCTACTGCACTCCCCTAACCCCTACTCCACTCTCCTAACCCCTACTCCACTCCCCTAACCCCTACTCACTCCCCTAACCCCTACTCCACTCCCCAACCCCTACTGCACTTCCCTAATGCCTACTGCACTCCCCTAACCTCTCCTGCACTCTCCTAACCCCTACTCCACTCCCCCTAACCCCTACTCCACCCCCTAACCCCTACTCCACTTCCCTAACCCCTACTGCACTCCCCTAATGCCTACTGCACTCCCCTAACCCCTCCTGCACTCTCCCTAACCCCTACTGCACTTCCCTAACCCCTACTCCACTCCCCTAACCCCTACTGCACTCCCCTAACCCCTCCTGCACTCTCCCTAACCCCTACTCCACTCTCCCTAACCCCTACTGCACCCTCGCTATACCCTACTGCACCTCCCTAACCACTACTGCACTACTGCACTCTCCTAACCCCTACTGCACTCTCCTAACCCCTACTTCATGCTTTCTAATCCCTACTCTACTCCCCAACCCCTACTGCAGTCTTCCTAATACCTACTGCGGTCTATATATTCCCCATGCATGTTCCTAATCCCTACTGCACTTTATTTAATTGCTACTGCACTCTTCCTAATCCCTACTTCATTTTTCCTAATCCCTACTCCTAATCCCTACTCTATCCAATTTTTACTGTTCCTTACCTTAATATTAACCTCTCCCTAAACCCTACCGCACTCTCCCTAGATAACCACCTTAATCCCTACGGCAACCTCACTATACCCTACTACACTCTCTCTAATCCCTCCCGCATGCTTTCTAATCCCTTCTCTACTTTCTGTAAACCTTAATACACTCTTCCTAAATAATGATCCTGAAGTTTTTAGGACAAAGCCCTCCGTCACGGAGCTCCTGTGATGAGACTCTGCAGCGCCGTGGCCTCGTCTCCTTAAAGAGGCAGAAAAAGCCTGAAAGGTTTTGCTGACATTAATAAAACCATGATTTTCTCTGCTCCTGCCTTTGTACAGCAAAGGTCAGAGTCTGGAGAGGATCTGTCCACACACACACACACACACACACACACACACACACACACACACACACACACACAGACGCATGAAGAGCTCATTCATATCTCTGATAGCGACATAGGGCACTCCGTATTGGGTCGAGCTGCAGTGAGACATAATGAAGGGAGACAGAGTGAGATTATTACGAGAGTAATTGCTCGTGGTGAGGAGCACGGAGATGATAAACGTGTCACCCATTAACAAATTTTTTCTGCAATTTCACCTCGAAAAAATACACAGAGAGAGCCTCTGTATATATTTACATACACACACACACACACACACACACACACACACACATACTGTAAATAAATCAACCTTGCTCGCTCACTTATACAACCACATTTTTTAGCTCTCTGTGTGTGTGTGTGTGTGTGTGTGTGTGTGTGTGTGTGTGTGTGTGAGAGAGAGAGCATATCAGTTACCACATCACTGCTGCGTTGAGTAAAAGCTACGCTGCAATCAGAAACTCACACCTGATGAAGACTAGAGGGTGATCAACATGTACACACACACACACACACACACACACAGAATTTAATCTTTCATGTGTCCTAAACCTTTTTGTCTTCCACTTCTCATTACAACCATGAATCTGCAAGCACACACACATGACACTTCGCAGGGGGCCGTTGTTTACAAACCACAAAGTGACTTCTGTGAGATGGAGATGAGACAAATCATGAGACAGGGTCAGGATGAGACAGAAAAATGGAAAGCAAGACAACTCGGGCTCTGGACAGCGTCTCACTGATGTTTTATTGGGTAGTTTTGTGTGTGTGTGTGTGTGTGTGTGTGTGTGTGTGTGTGTGTGTGTGTGTGTGCACGTGTGTGTGTGTGTGTGTGTGTGTGTGAGAGAGAGAGAAGAGAGAGTGGTCTGAGAGGAAAGCCAGACCAAAGAGGGAAAGAATGAAGGGGGGTTGTTGTGTCTGTGGGTCTAACATGAAACCAAGATAGTCTTCCATGTGTGTGTGTGTGTGTGTGTGTGTGTGTGTGTGTGTGTGTGTGTGTGTGTGTGTAAAGCCAGAGGGATGTAATGGGAAGAATGAGCCGGCCTGGTAGCCATCTCACTTATCCTTGTTTGGTCAATTTCCTCAGCAGAGGACAGCACACCTGGGGTACAGACACCATATGCTGCCTCGTCTGTCTCTCTACAGACTTCTGTCTGTCTCTGTCTCACTCTTTTTCTGTCTATCTATCTCTCCTTATCTCCTACTCTCTGTCTGTCTGTCTTTTTCCAACACATTCTGCCCATTTTTCTTCTCTATTCTCTTTCTCTCTCTCTCACTCTGTCTGTCTGTCTGTCTGTCACTTTCTCAACTACTCTGTAATTCTATTATTCTCCCACTTTCTGTCTGTCTGTCTTTTTGTCTTTCTCTCTTTTCTTTTCTCATTTTTGTATGTCCATCTGTCGTCCCCTCTTTCTCTACTACTGTCTGTCTTTTCTTCCTCACTCTCTGTCTTTCTGGCGCTCTTTTTTCAACATGCTCTGTCTCTTTTTCTTTTCACTCTCTATCTGTCTGTCTACCACTCTGACTGTCTGTTTCTCTTTTCCACACTCTGTCTGCGTCTCTCTCTCTCTCTCTCTCTCTGTCTCTGTGTTTGTCAGATATCTTTCCCTCCTTCGCACCGAGCACAGCATGCCAGCTCCCTGCCTGATTTCTGTTGTTTACTAAGTCGTTTCTTTTGATTCATGTTTCATGTTTTCCCTGTTTTTGACCTTTTTTCTGTCTCTCCATCATTATATGACAGTCATTATCATCCCTCTTTTCCTTATCTCATTCATCATTATGTCTCGATCTGTTTCTGTCTCTCTCTTTCTTTATTTTCTATCATCCGCATTCTGCCTTTTACTGTCGCATTCTACTTTTTGTCCTCCATCTGTCTATCCGTCTAATTTTCTCACTCTCTGATCTTTCTTTCAGTTAATCTGTCCATATCTCTTGATTTTTAGTCTATTATATGTGTCTGACTGATTGTGTCTTATTCACGCTCTCTCTCTTTCTGTTTTTCTCTGTGTCTCTCTGTCCCTTTTTTCCCTTTGTTTCGTTACCACCCTCCAAATGGATCAACCCTTCAGACATATTTGCCCTTCCGTCATGACAAGTGTGTTTCATCCTGAGAGAGAGAGAGGGACGAGGGTGAGAAAGAACCATACCGAGAGACAGATGGATGGAAAAAGAGAGACACATTTCTCTCCCACTCTCAGTCCTCAAGTCTCGAGTGTAAAAAAAAAAGCACGGAAGAGAGAGAGTGTGTGAACAAAAGCAGACGACTTTGCCATCCTCAAGCTGAAGGTCGTGGGAGTTGCGGCTGTGTGTAATTGTGACAGTGATGATTAGCGGGCCGCCTCGCACCACGTCCGTGTCGGTCTGCCCGAGCCGAAAGCTCTTCCTCCTAATGGAGCCGCTATCGTGCAGTCGCGCCGTCCTGCGTGACATTAGCTGCCATTACACACCCTGCGCTAATGCACAACTGAGATTTCTTACACCGTTTTCCCCTCACTCACTTTTTCTCAGCGCCTCGGCCTAATTAAAAAAGTGCTTCCGGCTTCCTGTGTGAGCTGAATGGGGGATAAAGTTGAAGGAGCGTAAAAAGAGTTGCACATGATAAAGGATAACATCAGTGAATCAATCGAATCGATTCTCAGGCAACGATTTTAAAAGGCGTGTGTTTGTTATCAAACACTTGAGTGCCGCTTTGTTCCAGTTAAGTCTGGGTGAAAAAAAGAGAAGAAGCTTTTGATAAAAATGCCCCTCAGATGACCACCAGCGGATCTGAGTTTGGGGCGTGGCCTACTAGCCTACTAATACACACAATAAGCACATTTGATTAGCATGTACCGATTTCCTTATTAGCTTTTTTTCACCAGGTTAGCTTTTTAAATCTTTGCTCGCTGCACCTAACTAGTTATAGTTTGCTAGTTAGGTGTTGTTCACTAGTTACTTTTTGTTTGCTAGTTAGATATTTGTTACTGGCTAGGATTGTTTGCTAGTTAGATTTTATTCATTACTTAGGTTTTGTTTACTAGCTATGTTTTATTTACGAGTTTTTGTTCACCAGTTAGACTAGGTTTTTTTTTACTAGTTAGATTTTGTTTGCTAGTTAGAGTTAGTTTGCTAATGATTTTGTTTGCGAGTGAGGTTTAATTTAGTAGTTGGATTTTGTTTGCTAGAGAGTTTTTGTTTGATATAAGTTTTGTATGCTAGTCAGGTTTTGTTTGCTAACTGGGTTTAATTTAATAGTTAAGTTTATTTTAGGTTTGGAAGGTTATGTTTTATTTACAAGTTTGGTTTTGTTTGCTAACTAGGTTTTATTTCTAAATATGTTTTGTTTGCTAGTTAGATTTAGTTTGCGAATGATTTTGTTTACTAGTTAGGCTTTGTTTACTGGATTTTGAAATGGACTCATTACATTTAGTTTGCGAATGATTTTGTTTGCTATTTAGTTTGCTAATGATTTTGTTTGCTATTTAGTTTGCTAAAGTGATTGTAATTGGTAAGTTTTTTATAAGCTTTTTAACATCAGTCGGGGAGAAATCGTCCTGTAGGAATGTGTACATGTTACACAGGAAGTAGGTATTCTCAGGTCATGCTGCCTATTGAACACCACAGTGTTGTGGGAGAGAACCGCACCTCTTTGGAGCAGTATCAGGAAAAAGTCCAAGTATCTTCATGATGCACAGCAAACTG